>NW_021453413.1:0-814 GCF_001605985.2 Dendrobium catenatum
AAGTCCTGAAGATCGGGAGTCGGAGCCGAGAGCGGGAGGTAGGGGAGGCTCCGTTCTGAACTAGGTCGTACGAGCACAGGGGTTCCATGGAGGGTTCAAACCTGCTCGTAAAAGAGAGGGGATCGACCTCGGCTAAGGCGGCGGCGAGCAGCACGGTCCAAAGAGGAAGGGAGAACAGCTGGGTTTTCCCGCTGGTTGGAGTCGGCTCGGGTAGGAGTCCCGAAAGGGGAGTCGGGGCTTCGGGACGTCTGCGAACAGAGAGGGAAACGGGAGAGAGAGCACTTCGGCTCTGGCTCTTCACTGGAACCTCGAGAGAGAGAGGGAGAAGGAGCGAAATCGAGAGGGAGGCTGCTGTTGACCTCATTTTTGTATGAGGTCACTAGGGACCCACCCAGACTCACGATTGATCCTGATACATCATCTTAGACCCTAGACCCTAGGATTCTCCCAGATCAATCTAAACCCTAGGATTCTCCTAGATCTAGACCTTAGGACTTATTCTAGATCCTAGGATCCTTCTAGAACCTAGACCTTAAGATTTCTTCTAGGTTCTATAATTCTTCCAAACTCCATGCCTTAGGATCCATCTAGATCCTAAACTTCTTCTAGACTTTAGATTTTAGGATCTATTCTAGATCCTGGAACTTCTAGACTCTAAGATTTTCCTAGACCCTAGAATCCCTTTAGGTTCTACCAATTCAAACTTCAAAACAATCCTAACATTAAAGCTAACCAAGATCTCAATTCAAATCAAACCTCAATCAAAATCCAGACTCTAGTCCAGCTTAAAGGCCCATTAAAGGCCCAATAGGCT
>NW_021453414.1:0-270 GCF_001605985.2 Dendrobium catenatum
TAAAAACAATAAAAATTTTTCCTTTCCTTAAAAATACCAGTTATTCTGTCTCCCTCCCCTCTCCCTCTCCGTCTCCTTCTCCCTCTCTCTCTCTCTCTCTCTCTCTTCCTCTACCTCTCTAGCTCTCTCCCTCTCTTCCCTCTTGCTCTCCTCCTCTTCCCCTTCCCTCCTCTCTCTCTCCCTTACTCCCTCACTCTTTCTCTCTCCATCTCTCTCTCTCTCTCCCTCCCTCTCTCTCTCTCTCCCTCTTCTCTCTCTTCATATATATAT
>NW_021453415.1:0-282 GCF_001605985.2 Dendrobium catenatum
CATAAAACCTCTGGAATGAATGATCTTCACTATTAAAAGCATATGTTATATGTTATCCTGGATTTCTATGAAGGAGTTCTGTTGCTAATGTTGGAACCCATTTGTAGTTGTCATCAACTGAACCAAATAAAGCATCACGGGCTTCCTCTCTAGCCCTCCAAAGCTTCATATAAGGTAACGATAATCCATACTCTTTTTCTAGACTACTATTTATTTCTTTTGGTGGGATATCTGGGCACCTCTTTACCATTTCCTGTATCTCGTTGGCAACCCAAGCAGATG
>NW_021453416.1:0-405 GCF_001605985.2 Dendrobium catenatum
GTGCAACGCCAATATTGACGTCAGACTGTTCACCTACACAAAAAATTGGGTTGTCGAATTTATCGAAGACGAGCATGAAACAGGAGAAAAGTGTGAGAAATAGGAGAGATTGTTATCTTCGCAGGAAGCGCCTGAAAAAAGAAAGAAACACAGTTAGATTGGAACTAAATTACGTCATTTTAAAGTTTTACTGCATTTTAGAGTGAAAAATTAGTTTCTCGGTTGGAGATGCCCTTAATATAGCACTTGGGTCTCAAATCTTGGAAAAATTATTTGGTCCTCCCACCTGACGTAGAGATGCGTCCTCCCACCGCCAAAAAACTCGGTTTTTGCTCTGTATTGCTAGGTATTATTTGGTAATAACGAGAAATATCATCATGTGAAGACCAATACCGAGTTATACCA
>NW_021453417.1:0-359 GCF_001605985.2 Dendrobium catenatum
GAGATTATGTTCTAGCAACTATCACTGCGCCAAGTTATAAGTCACCTGAAGGAGTCCAAGTAAGAAGGAATTTCTGGTTTGGAACATTTAATAAGCTTCAATATTTGATGATTATAATATATTGATAAGATTTGGTATAAGTTGTAGTTGCCTCTATTGTATTTTCTTATCGTTGTTACAATTATATTGGAAACTGATGATGATATACTAATTAGTTTGTTTATGATGATATACTAGCAAAATTAATTTCAAGTTTTCATTAAATTTAAATATTTTTAATTTGTATTCATGTTGATTTTGTGCATATGCAAATAATAATTAGTGTTTATAATTATTAATAATAATATATTGAATATTTT
>NW_021453418.1:0-665 GCF_001605985.2 Dendrobium catenatum
AAAAATTAATACGATGATGTGATTGTCATTAGGATCTCTATAGCTATCTATCAAATCTATACCATCCTTATAAACACAAACTTTAATAAATATTATATGTAAAACTTTCAGTGACCATATAAATATCAATGCTTCTTGGTTGGATCCAGGACATGATTGCTTTATAATTTTATTGATGATTACTTAGGGAGAAGTTTGTCATAGTTGATACTTTGAGGACTTTTAATTTGATATTCAGTCATCCACTTGTTTATTCTTCAAGGCAATAGTCCCAACCTACAATGTTACCATAAAATTCACTAGGGGCATTGACATTGTTTGGGAGAAATTATTGTAAAATAGAGTGTCCTACGTTAAGGTCATGGTGTGAGAGCTCATTCCTTTGGTTTTTCCTTTCTGGATCTGATTTTTCTCCCAGGATCGTCCGAAACGATATTGAGATCGTCCAGGACGATCAGTGCATTGAAACAGCTAATTTTCTGGAAGTGGATCGTCTAGGCCAATTTTGGATCGTCCTGGGATGATCAGAGCATGGCACAAGTCAGAGAGCAAATCGTCCAAGAAATTAATTATCGTCCTGAGAAATCGTCCCAGGCCGATTGGATTTTTCTTATTGATGTTGCTTCAGTAGAATAGAAGTCTTATAATGTTGTTGTGAATGTTCT
>NW_021453419.1:0-226 GCF_001605985.2 Dendrobium catenatum
TCTCTGGGTATTGTAATAAACTCAGTGTCTCTCCTTTTGCCCCCACAACAAGGCAGAGAAGCACGTATAAAAACTCTTTTTCACTAACTCCAGTGAGGCGGAGAACCTAACTCCTTTTGCTTTCTCCTGAAGCAGGCTTAGAACCCAACTCCTTTTGCTTCCTCCTAAAGCAAGCAAAGAACCTCGATCAATTACTGAAGTAGACCTCTCTCAAACCTCCATGGAA
>NW_021453420.1:0-239 GCF_001605985.2 Dendrobium catenatum
GCATCTACTGTTGAAATAAAATATTTTGAAGTGATTTTTCTCCCTAGATTTCTCTAAATTTTCTCTGTTTTAGCGACTGCTCTTGCTGTTTTCCTTCTGTAAACAGCAGTTTTCTTCGTGTTTTACTTCAGATTTGGCTAGGAAATACTTGAAATCAAGTATTTCCTATCAGATGTTTCAAGTATTTCTTATCAGATGTTTTTGCATTGTAGGCAGTTTTAATCTAGCTGAAGGTTTGA
>NW_021453421.1:0-230 GCF_001605985.2 Dendrobium catenatum
ATAGGTGGTGCTAACCCTAATTTTCAAGCTATGTGGGCCTTTAATAACATGACTTCTGATTGTAATTTACATGATATTGGCTTTACTGGTAATTTGTTTACTTGGAACAGAGGTACTATGTGGCAACGTTTGGACAGGTTGCTTTTTAATGATAAGTGGCTTTCCTTAATTCCTCTTACGCATGTTGAGCATATTTCTAAAACTTTATCTGATCACTCCCCTATTTTACT
>NW_021453422.1:0-261 GCF_001605985.2 Dendrobium catenatum
GTTGCCGTATGGATTTGATTTATCGTAGAATGGATTTGTTTTCAATTGCTAGATTTATAGATTTATTGAATTGATTCGATTGTTCTATGGATTTCCCTGTTGAGAGATAATTGACTGGAAAGTGCTTTATTGATTGAGATGATTTCCCTACTGTAGCATCGTACGTCGTTATTATTGAATCTGTCGTAGTGTCATTGTTTTGATTGATAGTATCGGGTAAATCATATTGAATAATTGGATTGATTGATTTGCAAGAATACG
>NW_021453423.1:0-320 GCF_001605985.2 Dendrobium catenatum
ACTCATTCTCCACTCATCTGGCATCTTCTTAGTCTTACAATAATGACATGAATCCTTTAAGAAATTGTGTAGTCAGCAAGCATGTTGGGAAAAAATGAAAAACTTTTGAACTGTTGTTTCTTTTTTTTTCCCCTGAATATTGATGACATAGGAGTGGATTATCTACTTCTCACTGAAAGAATTTTTTTTTTTTTGGACTTGTTTAACTTCAATGCTATTATGATATGCTCGATGCGCTTCGTGTGATATTCTTTTATTTGTTTTATTTGATAATGTCCATTTTACTTGTTTTTTATCATATTAACCTCTTGTGTATCCTA
>NW_021453424.1:0-248 GCF_001605985.2 Dendrobium catenatum
GAAATACCTTGATGACATTAGAGTTGTCACCCTCAATGATAATACCTTCAACTTCAAGCATCCAATCCTGTATATAATTCCTGATAGCTAGAATAGCTAAGAGCTCCATTTGTGCACAATCCCAATGTTGACAATGAATTCCAAAAGCAGCAATCCCTCGGCCTTTGCAATCCCTGAAAATTCCTCCTTCAATATCAAGCATCCAATCCTATATATAATTCCTGATAGCTAGAATAGCTAAGAGCTCC
>NW_021453425.1:0-619 GCF_001605985.2 Dendrobium catenatum
GAGATTAGGCTTTAAAACTTTGAAGGACATGACCATACCTTTTTTTCATATGATGTGGTATGCCTTAAGAGCTAAGAAAAGTTTTTAGGCCATGTTTGTGGCCTCTAAATTTTGTGTTGGTAAACATCCTCTCATTTGTTATTTTAAAAAAGGCCACTCTTCTATCTGGAAAATATTATATCATATTAAATGGGAAGCTGAGGAGTTTATACAATGGTGTCTGGGAGCTAGCAACATCTTCTTATAGCAAGATAAATGGTTGGGTAATTCCTTGAATGACAATCCTTTAAAAACTCATTCCACTTCTGCTTACAAAGTCAAGTATTTTATTTCTAATGGGAGTTGGAATATTGAATTGCTTACTAATTATGTGATGGATTTTATTATGAATCTTATTCTCAATATTCCCATTCGTTTGGATAGTGATGACTATATTTTTTTAATCTCTCTAATGATGACTATATTCTCAATATTCCTATTCATTTGTTTATTCTCAATATTCCTATTCGTTATGAATTTTTAAAGTTTGTGCATTTAATTAAATTATTTAATTGCTTAATGAGAGGGTTTTTCTTATTGTTGTACCAAACTAACTCTAAACCACTTGAAATCTTACCAA
>NW_021453426.1:0-210 GCF_001605985.2 Dendrobium catenatum
TTATATATCATCCAAATTTATCTTCTAGATGTCCCAAACTATCTGATAGAGAGTAAATCTTGTGAGGGAGAATTTATGACATCATCATAAAGGTTGCTCCAACAAAGGATTCAAGTCATCTTCTCAAATCCTCATCCTTGGCTCCTTGGTGGCTCTAGGAAGGTCTTCATCAGCACTAGTCAAGGTTCTCTGCATGCTTCAACATGAAGC
>NW_021453427.1:0-217 GCF_001605985.2 Dendrobium catenatum
GCTTAACCCAAGTAATTGTTCAAACTCTAATCACTACACCAATCATTTCTACAACCTCTACTTTGACATCAGATTAATTAATGAATGAGAAAAATAAGTGATGCCTAGTGACTTTTGCTTTCTTCTTTTATAGAGCAATATGTGTTGATTGGTATAAAAGTTTAAGTGTGACTAAGATCTTAAGCTAATAGCTACTAAACTAAAAAATCAACTTCAT
>NW_021453428.1:0-250 GCF_001605985.2 Dendrobium catenatum
GACGTTACTACCTGAATTAAACCTTGATTTAAGTGACCCCGGATTCAGTGATCTTAGGGTTGCAACCAAATCTGAGTCTCTTTCGGAAGACAGTACTTTGAGTCTGAAAGTTTTTTAACCTGATTTGAACAATGAGCCCCCTCTTGTTTCATTAGAGTCTAACTTTAGAGCTGCTCAATTGAATTTATATTTGGCCAAATGTGTCATTCCTGATTCATATATCTTACCCGTTATAGCCTCGTCCTACCAG
>NW_021453429.1:0-205 GCF_001605985.2 Dendrobium catenatum
CAGTGACCTCTCATCATAACACTACCAAAAAATAAGGCTTTTCATAGTAGTTGTTGGGGGCGATTTTTAAACTTCTACCAAAACTCTTATGTCCTAGTGGTTTTGACTATAACAATTTGCACCTATTTTAACCGGTGCAAATAACAAGTGTTTTGACCACTGGTAAAGCCTCAACAGTAGAACGAATCTCTAATTCCCAATATTA
>NW_021453430.1:0-443 GCF_001605985.2 Dendrobium catenatum
TCAGAGTCATTTAACTGTACATTTTCTTCAGAATCAGTCATCGTTGCGTCTAGGGACTCATCCGTTGATTCAGAATCACCACCCAGGTTTACATGTCCCATCCGAGACGCTATGCTAGGGTCTGATTCGTCTCCTTCTGGAAAATACAAATCCTCATTCGAACTGTAATCCATTGGCAAAACCATCATACAGGATTCAGTGGGTATTTCTTTTGTGCATTCTTCTTTTGTCGAGGTTCTCGGCGCCACTGAGATGACCAGACATACTTCTTTAGGAAGAGAATCTTCATCTCCTTCTTCAATCTCATCGATTTTAAGCTCTGTCATGAAGTCAGCAAGTTTGATAGGTCGCCTCACAGTCTGATAGTATTCATCCAAACTGTCGATAACCCTCTGAGTTGCAGTCGTCTTCTCCTTGGGCTTCTTTAACATGGTCTTCTTCTT
>NW_021453431.1:0-220 GCF_001605985.2 Dendrobium catenatum
AATAAGAGTCGTCACTCTTTTTGCCCGTCGGCCGCCCGTCGGCGTATAAAACTCCTTATAACTCCCAATCGTTATATCCATGATCCATGATCTATAATTTAAAGGAAAGCCCGTCGGCCCACCATCCTGTACAGGTCAATATCAATCTCCAACCAACGTTCAACCAGGTTCCACTTGTATTCGGTATCAATAGTCAATTCAATAAACCAATTCAACAATC
>NW_021453432.1:0-311 GCF_001605985.2 Dendrobium catenatum
AGAATCATCATATCTTGCATCATTATCAAGCATATGTAAAATTCAAAGAAATGATAAATGTAACTACAATCTTCTCCAACAAGTTATAAAGAAAGACAATCCATCAACATTTCTTATTTTGCTTTTGAAGAATAACCATCTCTCTTTCAAACTAAATGAGAAATGCAGCCATTAAACTCCCGAACCCAAAAATCATTTGTGTTAAGGACAAAACTATTTAATCAAGAGAAAAATGATCCATACTCTTTTGTAAATCTAATAGAAATTTGAATCTTAGAAAACTCATGATCCAACTCTTATCTTAACTAACA
>NW_021453433.1:0-305 GCF_001605985.2 Dendrobium catenatum
ATTGGTGATGACTCATATCCAATTTATCGAAGAAGGCCAGATTTGCATCAAGTAAAAGTAAGAAACTATTTCTTAGATAATCGTTGGGTTGTTCCTTACAATCCATATCTATTATCTAGATATAATTGTCACATAAATGTTGAGATATGTTCCGGTATCAAAGCAGTGAAGTATATTTATAAGTATATTTATAAGGGACATGATAAAATTTCGGTTGCTTTTTCACAAAAAAATGGAGAAAAATTTTTTGATGAAATTCAACAATATCAAGATGGCAGATGGGTATCAGCACCAGAAGCGCTATG
>NW_021453434.1:0-270 GCF_001605985.2 Dendrobium catenatum
CTGAATCTCTTCTCCTCTCCCCTCTTCCGGCAGGGCCGGAGGAGTTATGGCTAACTTCTCTTCTTCTGAGGAGGAGTTCCCTCCTCTTTCTTCTAAGGTTGCTTCGCTTCCTTCCGGTCCGGCTCTTAGTTACAGTAATGTTGTGGCTGCCCCGCGACTTGGGAAGGCTTTCCAGCTTACTTCTTCGACGGCTCTTGATGATACTTTGGAGTTTAATGAAGCACAAGTCAAGGCTGCAAAAGATGAATGGGGGTTGTCGTTGATCGGGTA
>NW_021453435.1:0-271 GCF_001605985.2 Dendrobium catenatum
GGGTTTTCGTGTCGTGTCAAATATTGACACCCCTAGAAATCGTTATTTGTAAGGAACATCTTCATCTCCTTAGGTCCACAAAAGAAATGGAACCTCTTTCCACCTTTCTTATCCTCTTTAGAGAGAAGGCAATTGAAATCCCCACCAATTAAAGATGGAGAATTCCACTGCATATAAGATTTAAGAGAATACCAAAGATTTCTACGAGTTTGAACATCTTTGCCACCATAAACAGTAGCCACCTTCCAACTGCCTACAGTGTTGATATTCA
>NW_021453436.1:0-212 GCF_001605985.2 Dendrobium catenatum
CAAATATAATAATGAATTGAAAGCTAAAATTTTAGATGATTGGCTACCTTGCAATATAATTATTGAAGCAACAATATCCACAATTTTAAAATTTATCAATCCCAACCGCCGCTGCTTTTTTAAACAATTTTTTAGTACAAAAATTTTATACTAAAAATTTATTTTAAAAAGCAACATAAAAATTATCCCAAACGAAACCTTAAACAAAATAA
>NW_021453437.1:0-224 GCF_001605985.2 Dendrobium catenatum
CACAATATCATATAATATATATATATTTATATATGTCATGAATGAGCTCATCTAGGCCATGAAGTACGTACCTCCAAAGTCGGTCTAAATTATTTAAGAGTAAATTTTTTACTAAGAAAATTGCTTTAAAAGCAGTGAGAAAGAAAAAATTATTGCGTTCTCCCACGTGACGAAGAGCTACGTCCTTCCACCGCCAAAAAACTCAGTTTTTGCTCGGTATTGCT
>NW_021453438.1:0-269 GCF_001605985.2 Dendrobium catenatum
AGCTAACATCTATTGATATTCCTTGCTAGAAATTCTGCTTCAGCATTAGTTAGGCAAAAGCTGCTGTTATTATGTTATGGGATGAACTTTTTTCCTCCATGGAGGACAATGATTGCTCTCTTAATCTAATTTTTGCATCAATCACTTTACATAATCATCAAACTCAATATCATATTGTTGATTATAATATATTATATGAAATCATTTGTGGATGAAGTTCTATTAATTTTCATAATAATTAAATCATTGATTGAGCCGGTGGAGTGCAA
>NW_021453439.1:0-970 GCF_001605985.2 Dendrobium catenatum
GAAGTTTTCATGTATCAAAGGCTTGATTTCGATTGTTCTGAGATTGCGACAAATTATTTTGATTCATTATTCTATAAGATATTTTTTCTTAAACCAAGTAATGAATTGATTCTTGTTCCTCATATCCAAATAATTTTTTGAATTAGGTCATTGATTTCAAAAGACGATTCTACCCTGAGAGAAAGTCTGAGCTAAGGGTAATCATGATCGGATATTCTACTGTTCTTTGGATTATTGATGTTGTTAACTCATTAACTCACAAGTTTTTAAAATCAATCACATGGAATACTACATCATCTTCATGCCTTGATAATTTTTTTTTTGTTCTTGGTTCCCTCCTTTTTGAGATGTCAAAAGGGGGAGTAGTTTTAGGATGTGTCTTGCACTACACTATTATTTTTTAAATTTTTTCGTAGTATTTTGCCATCATCAAAAAGGGGAAGATTGCTGCAAATTCAGGTCCATGAACTATATTTTGATGATTGGCAAACACTCTTACTTAACTTGAACTATCTTTTACTACTAACTTTTCAGGAACCAAAGATCGAACAGAAAAATGGAGCCAGCTCAAGATGGGGTAGATTAGGGGTTGAGTCAGTCTATAATTTTATCTTTCCCCTCTTGAGTCAATTGCAATCTTTGGTGTAACTAATGCTAAGTAACCCTACACACACACTTGAAAAACTTAGAATTTCTATTTTTAATCAAATTGGCCAGGATGATATTTTACATCGTCCTAGACGATCGAGCTTAAAATAGAAAATCTAATCAGGGGTTCTTAATTAAGGCAGCCATCATTAGCCAATCGGCCTGGACGATATGTGTATCGGCCAGGACGATAAGCTCAAAACAAAAAGAAATTATCGCCATAAACAATTAAGGTATTCTATAATTTTTGGTAATCGGCCAGGACGATCTTGGATCGGCCTGGACTATATTCACAATTATGCCTTAATTAATCAGATAAATC
>NW_021453440.1:0-382 GCF_001605985.2 Dendrobium catenatum
GTTCAGGCCATTCGTTGATCGCTCGCACCTTTTCGGGTCAGCTGATATGCCTTGGGAAGAAATAATAAATCCGAGAAAGGTGACTTGATTTGTTAAAAAAGTGCACTTCTTAGGATTGGCGTACATTTGTTCCTTCTTCAAAATTTCACAGACTTGTTGAAGATGATTCAGATGTTGTTCCACCGAACGCTGTAGATCAGGATATCATCGAAGTATACTACAACAAACTTTCAAAGCAAAGGTTTAAGGATCTAAGTCATTACTCTCATGAAAGTGCTAGGCGCGTTACTCAGTCCAAAAGGCATTACTGTCCATTCGTACAACCCATCTTTAGTTTTGAACGCAGTCTTCCATTCATCCCCCGGGCGGATCCTAATTTGGT
>NW_021453441.1:0-323 GCF_001605985.2 Dendrobium catenatum
GCTCGATTATTGCGGGAGGTTCGCAAAAAGTTGTTGCGCAGGAGATACATTCCAGTGAGATGCTGGGAATGGATTCAAATGCGGAGGATAGTGTGGCTGGAGATCGGGAGTTGTTAATGATTGACTCTTCGAATCTGGATGAGGTTATGGAGATCTTGGGAGGTAGTGACGCTGAGGATTTCATTAGAGAAGTTAATGAAGGGGCTAGATCTCTGGATCTGGCATATCAGACTTGGGATGCTGAAGGCACTGGAAGTCTTAACGGGATGGCTGCTGCTCCAGATTGTGCTGAGATGATGGATGCTGAGGTGAAGGAGGAGTTA
>NW_021453442.1:0-218 GCF_001605985.2 Dendrobium catenatum
ATATCATGTTCATGCCTTGGTTAAAAAAAATAAAAAAAAATAATAATAAAAAAAAAGTAAAATAAAAATAAAAAAGGGGTCTCTTTGCTTTGCTTTCTTGTACCCTCCTTTTTGATATGTCAAAAGGGGGAGAAGTTTATGAGGTTCTTTTTTCATCAATCCTGAATTTTTCCATTAACTATTTTCGTAGTGATTTGCCATCATCAAAAAGGGGGAGA
>NW_021453443.1:0-310 GCF_001605985.2 Dendrobium catenatum
CAAGGTGACCCTCTTTCACCTGCTTTGTTCATTATTGCTGTTGATTACCTGTCCAGAAGTCTTGAGGAATTATTCATGAGACACCCTTCTTTGCAGTATCGTACTTTGGGGGGTATTCCTATCTCTGACCTTTGTTTTGCTGATGATTTTATTATTTTCTCTAATGCGTGCATTAACAATATTAAAATTTTGATCAAGTTTCTGGAAGGTTTTCATAAGATCAGTGCTCTCAACATTAATAGAAACAAGAGTAATTTCATTGTTTCTAAGTCGGTTAACATTGCCAAAATTAATGCGATTATTAGATTGT
>NW_021453444.1:0-470 GCF_001605985.2 Dendrobium catenatum
CGATAAACTTTATATTTCTCTACCGCTGCGAATACTCTTGGACGCAATAGTTTGGCGCCGTCTGTGGGAAACGTGGTTCCCGACTGGGGGGCAATTTTGGCTCCAACCTCAAAAGGCTATTCGACTGCTATTGATGCGTTAATTTCATGGAATCAGATCAAGACTGGGGGGGCAATCTTAACTACAATTTTAGTCAAGAAGATCCCTCCAAAACTTCTAAAACAAAGACGATATTTAAGGAAACTCTTGGCAAATACAAGGAAGCTTCCGATAAATTTCAAACAACGTACAGTCCCTTACTGAACTTCTACTCCTTGGGCAAGGTCTTGATCTCAACCTCAAAAAGGCAGTAATGGTCTAAAAATAGACCCTTCTTAACCTTTGATTCGGGATACATGTGGCATACGCCGTCTCCCAATCAAGGCAAAATCGATCCCAGGAGGATCCGATTCGACCTCTTCCACACAGGT
>NW_021453445.1:0-422 GCF_001605985.2 Dendrobium catenatum
ATTAAATGGATCCTAAAAAATAGTGGTGTAGTATAATAAAAGTCTTAAAATATTATTTTATATAATCCTTAATAATTTGATAATTTTCTAAAATGTTCTTTTTTGCTTAATAGGATTTTCTACTGCCTTTGTTAGAGAAAATTATGCAATTGTTATACCTGGTCAATTACTGTTTAATTATTATAATATGATGATATATATGATTAAATTATATATATTAGGAGCCATATTGAGCTAGAATTCTTTAGATTTTATTAATGTCAAGGAATATTCTAGTGCCTATAAGGCTTATTCTTTTGGCTTTAAGCCATTTTTTAGTACCTACGAGCTTGTTTTGGTGTTATAAGCACAAAATGGAGTCAGAAGGGGGCCTTAATTCTTTGAGATTCTATCTGAGTCTAAGAAATGTGATATAAATTGAT
>NW_021453446.1:0-1355 GCF_001605985.2 Dendrobium catenatum
GATATTTAGGTAGTGGACTTTTTCGTACCTCGAGTTATGTTTGTACTCGAAATACTGTAGATCTGATTACCGTTGCTGTAGGTTGATATTCATTACTGTGCCCACAGTGGTTCGTCATGCCTACGATATATCCACTGTTGTATCCACGAGTTGTTGTAGCCATTTGCAGAGGAACGTTGACTCACTACCGACCTCCTGAAGGTTTGTAGGAGACCCATTGACATCAGTATGTGTCCACCTTTCACCAATCTTTTCAGTGGTTTGATTGTACTTGTTTGACCTCTTAGGAGATACTTGTACTTGTGCCCACAGTGGCTCCGATGTGCTTACGAATATGTCCACTGTTGGCTTGGCGTTATCCTCCGCCAGGCAAAAATTAAAAAATAAATTCAATACCAAACCACAAGTGACTTGTATTCGCTGGCGGAAGGGACCATTATATCCGCTTACGACCCTCCTGAAATAATTTGCAGCAGATCTATTATTTCCGCATCTTTTCCACCCCCCTCACAATCTCGGGTTTGTACTTGTTGTTAGGTTGTTTCACATTCGTAGGAACATTTGCACTGTAGTCTGCCTAATCAACCATCTTTTCAGTTGCCAAGAAAGTATAGTGTACTTGTCTTCGCTCGGGATGATTGTTGGACACTAGCGGCATTTACATTCGTTGTATGCTTCACTAAACACATCCATAGAAGGTGTGATTTGATTGGTGTTGGATGTGAGGATGTTGTAATTTCTTCCCAAACATTGAGTCGTCGGATTCCTTGTACTCATTTTGAATTTAAACTCTATTCAAGCTTAAGTCCTGGTTCAAGTTCCCTGCAGTTCTTTGAGTTCAATCTCATGTTCGCATTCTGTTTAATGTCTTCTAGAGTCTTTGAGAGTTCAATTATATGTTTGCATTGATTGTTCAGTCTTCTGGAGTTCAACTCAAGTTCTTACTTGAGTCCAAATGTTTGAATCATATTTGATGTGCGAACCAAATCCGATCTGAGTTCAAAGTGCTATGTCCCTTGCAGTCTTTTGAGTCCAGTTGAATGTTCAAATTACCCAAATTTGGTCCTATGTGGTTCTTGCATGTTCATCTGTATGTTCACTTTCATTTGAATTTGATTTCAATTTGATTTGGATTCGGCCTTTTATTAGTCATTTGGGTTTTGTTCAAGTTCAAGTCCACAGCCCATAAGTCCTCTGTTGATCTTCTGTGTTCAACCAAATCTAGGTCCCAAATTGTTCTTCTCATTTGACTTTCAAATCAAATGTAAGTTCAAATCTTATATTTTCAAATTTGTTTGGGTTTGAGTTCACTTAGGTCAATTGAATCAAGTTTATAAGTCCGAGTCCACCGTTCA
>NW_021453447.1:0-308 GCF_001605985.2 Dendrobium catenatum
GGTAGGGGTTTGGGTTGTGACTGATACAAAGAGAAGGGGATGATGGTATGACTTCATGTTTGAGATTGTTGTCGAGGGCAAATCTCATAGAGAGAGAACTAGATGAAACCATACCATTTAATTAAGAAAAACCCTTAAATGCATCCCTTGTTTGCACCCTCATGTCACTTTTGATGATTGTGTTAGACTTGTTTTTGACCCTAATTTATGCTTAAAATTCCTTTTACACAATTTTAAGCTTGTTAGAAGCATATCAGGGTGTGTTTGAGGTGTTGTTGTGCCTATTGTGGGCTCTTAAAATTCACTCT
>NW_021453448.1:0-1332 GCF_001605985.2 Dendrobium catenatum
TCTCCATCTTTAATAAGAATGAAATTTTGTTTCATCGGTAGTCTTAACCACCTTCCTTCCGTTGGTCCCTCAATCCATTTATTCCTTGGGGGAGTGTGGCCAACATCTAAATAACAATTTTAAAACATTAAAAGAGAGGTTCTACCTCCAAAATTTTGTCATTTGTTAATTTGATCGTCCTGATTTTGACCTTCTGCCCTGAGATTTCCTATGAGGCGACAGTGTCAAATCAGGTCCCCAAATATTCATTTAAAATTTTGATTAGCAAATGTCACATTCGATATTTTTTTCTTTTCAAAATGAAAGGAGTTTAAAATTTTTTGACCTTAAGAAAATTTTGAAGTATTTTAATCTTAACCCCTTTACTCTCTTTGAACTTTTAGGAGTAGGGAGGGTTAGACTATTTACTTCACTTGGGTTTTCTTACAATTCCATAAGCCTCGGGCAAGGGGAAACTCTGTCCGTTGTGTTTTGGATTCCGTAGAAAAACTCCATCTTAGGTCATTTGAAACTTAAATTTCCTTTCAAAATGTGGAGAGAAAGATAATAACAATTTTCTCCAAATTTCAAACCTACATATGTTGTCCCACACAATCATCTTATGGGCTAGCATATGTTGACCTTTTGACAAAATTTTTCTTTCGTCATGTATCTAGTCTCTTTATCTTCCTAACATGTGTTGGGTGTTCTTTCTTTTACCACTCAACATGTGTTGGAAGGTCGAGATTAGTCTACAAGCCTTAAGTTTCAAAATAACAACTTCTTTTCCCCTCCTTTTAAAAGGAAATCTAATTTCAATCCTCTCTTTAACTTTCAAAAAATTCAAATGGCTGGCCAATTGATCTTCTCTTTCGACCGAGCGTTGTCCTCGACTGTTAATTACCAAGGAAGCACTATCATCTTTGGAATGACATTTAGCACCCTTGAGCTTTCTATGGATGGACACCAGATTGTTAGCTTGGATGCCAGTAAGGAAGTTGCTCCAGTGGTTGAGTTGATTGTGGGATCTGCACCCACCTTGCCAGTGATTACTGATGATCAGAAATAATCTGAGCCAGTTGTTGAGCCTCCCACTGAAGTCAAGTCTGTTTTTGAGGAAGGATCTAGCTCTGGACTTAACTTCTCCACTATGAATCAAAAGAAGAATTACTTGAGGAGACTTAGAAAGAAAATTTCCAAGGCAAAGAGAATCGTGCCTTTTAAGACTTTAGCTCAAGTAGAGCCTGAGGCTGACGAGGAGCAACCTATTCCTACTTCCTCTCCCCTTCTGAAAGGGAGCCAATTCTACCCCTTAGTTTCTGCTCAAGGGGAGGAGAGGATAGCTAGGATAGC
>NW_021453449.1:0-432 GCF_001605985.2 Dendrobium catenatum
AGAAATGAAGATTCATGCTGCAAATTTATTATTATTATAATTTTATACAAAAGGTAAGAAGCAATTGCGAAAATTTAAAAAAAAGAGACGAGCAAAAACTAAAATACTAGACTTCATGATAAACAGTATAAATAAAATGAATGCACCAATAGTTCTTTCAATCAGTTGATTTCATATTCACCATTGGCCTGGACTTCCTTGACATGTTTCTCATACTCATCCTCTATCTTTTCCTCTTCCTCTTCCTCTTCTTCATCTGTTTCTTATCTTTGATTTCCTATTCTTACCTTTTGACTTGAATTTTCTCCATGTTTTTTATAGCAATTTAATAGAAAATTTTAATTTTATACGATCAATATTGCATATAATAAAAATAAATTTCTTAATTTATAGTTAAAAAAAAACTTAAAATTGATACAAAAATATATTTAC
>NW_021453450.1:0-218 GCF_001605985.2 Dendrobium catenatum
ATTAAAATTTAATGTCCCATCACCAACATTTACATTCTATATTAACTACGACTCTTGTAAATCCTATGAATGGAAGTGTGACTGCAATCTCTTATAATTAATTCGAAGCTGCAGTGAGGCCTGTTTATTGTTCAAAGTAGAGACTTTCATCTCCTTTCAACAGGATTCTGCACTGTAAAATTTCCTAGTGAATATGCAATAATTTGTTATTATCATCA
>NW_021453451.1:0-782 GCF_001605985.2 Dendrobium catenatum
ATTGCATAATTTCATTAAATTTTAAATTTATTCAAATACAATTATATAAAAATATTCGGGACAAATTTAATATTTATGTATGTTGTGTGTTAGAAAATTCATGATGATGGAGAATTTTAATTTTTAGTTTTCATGAAAGTCCACATATATAGATAAAAAATAATACAGTTCATCAAAATTTTTATGTGAAAAATCTGAAAAGAGAAAAAAAGCACCCAGATGAAATGGTTCACTATATAATATACTACGAAAGTGTATTCTTCCCCTTAATAAGAGAAAATGATATTAAAAAGTTAAATATATTGTAGTTGGATTATGTTAGTCAATCAATGTTGGTCAGATGATAGTAGTAATCAGACTGGTGGTTGGGAGGTGATGACATTTGAACAATGACAATCAGATAATGGTATTTAGAAAATGTAGACGGATAATGATGATTAGACGACAACAGTTGAATGATGGTAGCTAAGCAATAGCATAGTAGATGTTGGTCGTCGGGGTTAAGCATAAAATAGAACTATAAAGTTCTTCAGATTTATGAGCTCCCTCCAAATTCAAGTATATGTCCCCCGCATATGAATAATGAGGGTTATTTATAAAGTACGTATTTTGATAAATTTAGTCAAAATTATGTAACCCTTTATCTAACAGCTCATGCAGAATCCTTTGATCATAGATTGTTTATTAAACATTTAAGTATTTCAATGGCCTCAAAATGGAATGATATTGGATTCATGAGATTCATCTTGTAGAGTTGCTTGTTGTGATTATAAACATGCAAG
>NW_021453452.1:0-269 GCF_001605985.2 Dendrobium catenatum
CAGTCATTGATTACTCTTCACAAGTGATCATTGGTGATTTGAGGGTGCAAAATAAATGTCAATGGAGGATAGCTTCAGTGTATGGCAGCATAGATGTGCATAAAAGAAAGGAATTATGGAAATGTTGAATAAATACTCCGATAAAGACATACCTATGGCAATAGGTGGAGACTTCAATTGTATTTTAGCTAAGGAAGACAAAATTGGTGGTAGGATATTTCTTTTCTCTCAGGGACCAAGAGACATGAAAAATTACTTAATAGAAAATG
>NW_021453453.1:0-569 GCF_001605985.2 Dendrobium catenatum
TATCATTATTCTACCTCTAATCTTCATAATTTTATATATTTTTGTTTTATGCACTTTAATTTGGTTAAAATATACAAAAACTATGATATCTTGATTTTTAGCAAATTTTCACCACATAACTTTTGGTATGGGATAGATATCTAAATATAAGCATTTTGATCGGAATATATTGAATTTTCACTTAATATTTTTATAGTTTGGGACAGATATCCTAATTTAGGTAATTTGGAAAATTTTAAAATTTTCAAAAATAATTATTAAAATTATTTTATATGCTTATATGACATACATAATTATTATAATTTGGCCATTATGGATACATACATGTGAAAAAAGAGCACTATATTTTCTTATATATTCCATTAGTTTTGATTTATATTAAAAATTTACATGAATTAATATGATACAGTTAACATAACATTGAGTGTGTTATTGGATGTTAATTTTATTATATTTGTTGTTAAATTTGTGTATATAAGAAATGCTAGCCATAAATTATTGATTAGTTTGGGATAGCTAGAGATATATTACCCTATACATGAGGGTTGGCTGACAGGCTTTTCTTTATA
>NW_021453454.1:0-202 GCF_001605985.2 Dendrobium catenatum
TCACTCTACCCCAAGCTATCATTTTTAAACATCCCATTTGATTATTGTAACTTTGTCTATGGAATATGATAAGCTGAACTCCAAGTCCTGTAGTAATTACTACTGTGCTCTTAAATTAACGATTTTATAAGGGTTTCAATAATTAAGATCATTAAGGGAATTTTCAAGATGATCATAATAATGCTTTATATATATATATATA
>NW_021453455.1:0-840 GCF_001605985.2 Dendrobium catenatum
TCCCTCTCTAACCACATTCTCCTCTCTAATTCACACCACCAAAATATGACAAGTTTTTCACCTCAAAACGGACTCCAAAATCCCTGAGATTTCAAAAGTAGCCGTTACAATCGTATAGTACGGTTTATTATCGTACAGTATGATATGTATAAACAGACTTCGTCCTGGCACGAAGTGGTATGAACAGTTCAAAAACATTTGTACAGTACGATTTTAAATCGTACGGTACGATCTATAACAATTCTGTTCGTACAGGACGATAGTCGGGACGATTAAACATCATCTCTATTCATCGTATGGCACGATTGACATCGTACAGTACGATGAGACAAAATCAAAGATATCATCCGGGACTATTATAATTCGTCTCTGTTCATCGTATTATACGAATTTGTTCGTACCATACGATATTCAAATTATAATTAAGCCAAAATTTTATGCACTAATCATGGGTTAATTTAAGCAAGTATTTAAATAAAATCGTACAGTACGAAAGTGTTCGTACAGTACGAGCGGCGGAAATTAACTTACTTAAGTTAAAACGGCTGCTAGGGTTTTGGTTTTGAACATATCGTACAGTACGAATACATTCATATGGTACGATCTATCCACAGAATCCACTACAGGAAAAACGTCATTTTTCGGCGGACTTTTCGTCGGTACAATGCCCAAAATCCGTCAGAAATTAACATTTCCGGCGGATTTCCGACGAAATTTTGTTTGCCAGTAAAACACGCGTCGGAAAAGGCCTTCCGTCAGAAAATAATCTTTGGGAAACATTTCTGACGAAATTTCCGCTGGAAAAATATTTCCGGCGGATCTTTTTTTTGCCGGAACTTA
>NW_021453456.1:0-241 GCF_001605985.2 Dendrobium catenatum
GTGATAGGATCCTTCTTCAAAATTTTAGCAAAACCTCATCCTGAAGAAGATGCTTCCTTATCATAAGCTCCAGAGATGATAGCCGACAGAGGATTTAGCTTATCACTCAAAGATGAAATAATCTCTTTACTTTTGCCCGAAAATTGCAAAGGCTTTTGCCTTGCATTCAAATCTCCCTCCCTTATGACTAGAGGAGATTCCAAAATTGAAAAGGGGAAATGCGTTTGAAGGAGGATCTACC
>NW_021453457.1:0-270 GCF_001605985.2 Dendrobium catenatum
GGGGAGAGAGAGAGGGAGAAGGAGAGGGAGAGAGAGAGGGGGAGAGAGAGAGAGAGAAAGAAAGAGGGAGAGGGAGAGAGAGGGAGAGAGAGAGAGAGAAAGGCAGAGAGAGGGTGAGAGCTGAAGATTGCATTTGCATTAATTAAACTAAAAGGAGTACATTGCAAGTGTGGAAAAAGTTGCTGCCTTACCTAGGCAAAAAACAAAAGTGGGAAGGTCTAAGACTGTAAATACAACCATACAAGTATGACACAACAAAAGGAAAGCAAA
>NW_021453458.1:0-284 GCF_001605985.2 Dendrobium catenatum
TATATATAAAATTGACTCATTTGGTTTCATGAAAAATAATTTATAGTCATGTAATAAAATATTCAACCTAGATTATTTTACCTCATTTTTTCCATCTTATGTTATTTAAAGTCTATCACATATTTCATTTCTAGTTTTATAAATAAAAGTATACATATAATCTTTATATTTTAAAGCACAGAAAAAAATTTAAACGTTTTGTATTTAACTATGCTAATTCTCTTTCTTCTAAAGTCTATTCAATATTCATTTTTTTGAAATTTTCTAGAGAGAGAAACTTTGGT
>NW_021453459.1:0-233 GCF_001605985.2 Dendrobium catenatum
CCCTAGGTTGGAGTAATATTAGATAGAAGATTCTTTTCTATTTTTTAGGATCAAAGATCTCAACACTTTAATTATTCTTAGGTTTCATTTGAGACATTTTTCTTACTATTTTATGAAGCAGTTTATTAGTACAAAAAAAAAAATTTGGATTAGAATTTTTGTACTAAAAATTTATTTCATAAAATAGTAGGAAAACCATCTCAAATGAAAATTTAATGTTCTATTCAATTTTA
>NW_021453460.1:0-279 GCF_001605985.2 Dendrobium catenatum
TTCAAATTAATGAGTTAAATAGTGCAATTACTCCTCCAAATAATGAGCTAAACATCAGCTCAAATAATAATGAGTTAGAACCAAATAACTCCTAAATTTTCAGCACAAAACTAAAGCAACAAAGGCCCAACCCGAGAGCAGCCAAAGCCCAACCCGAGAGGCAGCAAGCAGTCCAAAGACCAAAAGAATCCAAGAAGCTAGCACACTCAAGGCTTGTCATGCCCAAGCACTACCTACTCATGAGCATTGGATAGCATAAAAAAATAACTATAATATTCA
>NW_021453461.1:0-529 GCF_001605985.2 Dendrobium catenatum
CTTTTTAGGACATATGAACAATAATGGAGAGATTTCTGTGGATTAGCACAAAGTACAAGCTATAGCAGATTGGCCTCGACCAGCTACCGTGACGGAGATTAGGAGCTTTTTGGGTTTAGCTGGTTACTACATAAGATTTATTGAGGGGTTTTCTCGAATAGCTATGTCATTATCTAGATTGACCCAAAAGGTAGTGAAGTTTGAATGGTCAGTTCAATGTGAAGAGATTTTTCAAAGGCTGAAACAATGCTTGATGAATACTACAGTACTTACAATTCCTTCGGGGACGGATGGATTTCATCTTTATAGTGATGCCTCACACAAGGGGTTGGGCTATGTACTAATGCAGAATGGAAGGGTCATTGCCTAGGCAACTGAAAAATCATGAAAGAAACTATCTAACTCATGATTTGGAGTTAGCTGCAATGGTTTTTGCCCTGAAGTTATGGAGACATTACTTTATTGGGTTAAGTGTGAAATTTTTATTGACCACAAAAGTTTAAAATACATCTTCACACAGAAAGAGTTG
>NW_021453462.1:0-862 GCF_001605985.2 Dendrobium catenatum
ACAACTATAAAAAAAAAAGGAAGAACACAAAAAACAGACAGGAAACCTGTCTGGCCAGGACTCAGAACAAAATTATCCAATCATGAAAGCGATCATACTCCTTTGGTTGCTTGTAGACCATCCTAAAAGAGCGGCAGGAGTCATCATCATCCACGGCCCAAAATATAGCCTGCCCAAAAAATCGAAATCGTCCAGCATTGAATCATCAACAGAAATTGGATTTGGGCAACATCAAAAGATTCCTCCAGCAAATCCAAATAGATTAATATTAGCCTGCCAAAAAATCCAGTTCCATCTAGCTTCAAACCAACAGCAATGAGGTGGGAACGGGCCATAACATCTCATGTGAGCAACAATAGTCATTAGATCATCCAGAATTATAATTCCTTCCTCAAAATAAAGATTAGCAACCCCAAAGTCAAAGTCCAGCATAGATAACGAAGAGATACCAACCCAGAAATTTTTTGAGATAGCCCAGAAAAAGCAACGACCAGTCATACCAATAGCCACAAACAGTCCCACAACCAAAAAAGACAGCCAACCATAGAAAAAACCATGCTCCAGCTCCAGGGTTACTAGTAATAAGACATCATAAGCTTTTCTTTTATAAGCTTTCCCCATCTCCAACTATCTAGTTTCAAATAAACTGCTTTGAAAATTTTCCTTGCTAAAGTGACAGCACAAGCAAGATTTCCATTATGTTTCCTAGAGTTACGCTCAAACCACAAAAAGTAGACAACAACATTGAAAATCAGTAAAACCCCAAGTTTAACTTCCCTATTCAAATCCAGACCAGCAATAAACTGAAGAGCTTGGGCAATATTAGGTCTAAAAAGAAAACAGTTAAATTGAGGTATAAGCC
>NW_021453463.1:0-219 GCF_001605985.2 Dendrobium catenatum
TCCATTCCTCCTCTATTCTTCTTCTTTACTCTCAATTCTTATTGATACGTTCATTTTCTCTTTATATAGACCTGCTAGTAAAGTTAAGTATCTCTTAGGGAAAAATTCTAATCGAACAAAAATAAATACCACAACAAGTGACAAGCCACACACACCACAACTTGTGCCAATGCTACTTGGAAACATATCTATTCATGCTGTGTTAGCTAGGGTATGCGT
>NW_021453464.1:0-291 GCF_001605985.2 Dendrobium catenatum
AAATCAAGGTGAAAAACTCAAACCCTAGTTCTAGGGACACCAGTTTAATTAGCTTTTTATTAAGCTCGTTTTAAGTAAAATAAATTATTCCCCATTGATTCTCTTCACTTAGGGGTTCTAAGTTTAAAATTTTAACTCATTTGATTCACTGGATCAAGAGAACGAGTCAAAGAATGGGTTCTAGGGTTCGGTTCGCTGGCTGCATGAACTGAGCCCTATCTGGTCCGTTGATCTCTTGATCAACGGATCTGATCGCGCCGTTCCACCCATTGATCAAGCGTGTACTCGATC
>NW_021453465.1:0-430 GCF_001605985.2 Dendrobium catenatum
TTACTTAGGCTTAACAACCTAATTTCTGGACTCAACACTCCTAAAAAAAATCTGACTATAATCCAAGTCGATACTCAATTGAATCGCGACATGCCGAGGGTCAAGTAATCCAATATGAAAAGAACCTGACAGCTTTAAATTTATTAAGAATTTGCAAATAATGTTAAGATTGGGGCACCTAGGAACAAACTTACCCACTAGAGTCAAAGAAAAAGGGGCGGCAAAGAAAAAGTTTGCATTTAGAACTTCTCAAAGAAAAGAAAAGGTGAGAATTGCAACATTAGATACAAGGATTAATTAAATTAGTCAAGTCTTATGTATCTAATTTACACTTTAAATGTGCAATTAAATATATTTTTCCCTTCTAAATACCATTTTATAAGTAATTATTGAAGTACTTCAATGATTAGTGATGTCAGCCTCTTTTTTT
>NW_021453466.1:0-337 GCF_001605985.2 Dendrobium catenatum
TTATTTGATTTAGATGAGAATTTGACCCTTGAGAGGATACAATTAAAAGATTCATGTAGTTGACTCCTCATAGTGGGATAAAAGTTTGTTGTTGTATTAAACTTAAAATTCTCATCCACAGTTTTTCTCACTAAGACTTTATTTGTGATAGTTTTCTTATTATTTTTTAAAGTAGTTTTTTAATTAAAAAAAATTTGTTCTAATTTTTTTTTAAAGTTCTCTGAATTATTGTTTTGACTAGGAAGCATCGTCAGCTAACTTATTCTGGTAATTTGATCTGATCTGACAGTCGTTTTTGGATTTTTTTTATCTGATTAAAAAAAAACGTAAGAATGGT
>NW_021453467.1:0-282 GCF_001605985.2 Dendrobium catenatum
TACTATAAAAATTTTGAATTATTAATTTTATATATTCAACATTAATTTCAAAATAAATCTAATGTTTGAATCATTTTATAATGATTTTTTTTTAAAAAATGATAGATTTTTATTTATAGTTTATAAATAAAAATAAGGCGCAATTCTAATGATAAATGAGTATATATGAGATAAAGTGTGAATTAAAATAAAATAATGCAAATAAAAAAATATTTTGCATAATAAGGCTCATATATAGATCATAATTATTATGCACAAGTAAAAAGTGCAATTTTATGGCAA
>NW_021453468.1:0-601 GCF_001605985.2 Dendrobium catenatum
GCACGCGCTAGAACCCAAAAAATAGCGGGTCGGGTCGACGACTTTTCTTCGTGCTACGTGGTGCTAAAAAGTTGGTGGCCGAAAATAGAGGAGCCTAGGTTCACCGAACCAAATAATTGTTCAGAAGCTTGGATATTTTCGGACAATTTCAACAGCGGAGCATTGATCATCTTATCCCCGCAACCTACCTGTACTGTAACCCCGCCATGGAGACGCTGGGTTTGACGACTGTTTCATCCGGCCATCTCTCTTCGTCACCGTCTTCTTTCTCCTCTCGCGCTGCCTTATTTGGCTCGAGAAGGGTGCGAAGGCTAAACTTCGTGGATTGGCAAAAGCTTCTCCCACGGTTCTTCGCAGAATAATGTCTTCACAGTGAGATAGCTCCGATCATCTTAAGAAATCGCTCTCTTTTTGCTCCCTAAAGCTTCATTGTTAGGGCTGAGATGTTTGGGCAGTTGACAAGTGGGCTTGAAGCAGCATGGAGTAAACTCAAAGGAAAAGGCATTTCTCTTCTCTTTGTTCTGTTAAATTACTCCATTTCTTTGCATTTCTTTACTGTATTTGTGCTATAATTTGCCTTACTGTAATTGTTTGCATTGCT
>NW_021453469.1:0-398 GCF_001605985.2 Dendrobium catenatum
TTGATGTGACAAAAAACTTTAAACATTATAATTACAATATAGATTTGTTTAAGCAAGCTTAAGAAAAGATCTTAATTTTATAAACAATTTCTACTTTGAGATAGATTTTTGATTAGAAAAGAAAACTATGCCACTAAAATAGGTTAGAGAAAGAGACACAATCACAAAATATTCCTAGCATCTAAGAGATTAGGAGATAAAAAACACATTGACTACAAATTTTTAAAGGCAAGGACAAGGAATATAATATCATATCAGCAATGATTTTGAAGACTAAGTAAAAAGAGACAAAAGAAAAATAAAACACCCCAAAAAGCTAAGAGAAAAAATAGAAAACAAAAGCAAAAGAAAATAACTAAAACATCAAGTTTCATGCATTTATGTCAATCACACCCAAT
>NW_021453470.1:0-1084 GCF_001605985.2 Dendrobium catenatum
ATAGAAGGAAGATGATTCTCTAGATGAGATAGCTATTATGGATAAAGTCTCTGTGAATTGTAGTGATAAAGGTGTTGAAACCATTATTGGGGGGCAGCTAAGTATTACGGTAGTTAATGGGGCTGAAGGCTTATGCTCTATCAGGCAGTGTGAATCTGGGCATCAGAATGAAGATAAAATGTTTAATGAATTAACTGTGAAGATGAAAAAACCGTCTGGGAATAATGCTTGGTTGAAAAAGGAGAATATCAGGGTATCCAATCTAGATTTTGGTTAGTGCTTGTTGGAGGATGGATCTACAGTTAAATTGCATATGCAAAGGAGGAAGAAAATGCTAAAAAACTGAAGAAAGCTTTAGTCATCAAGGTATTTGGAGATCATGTTCCTATTTATGCAATCAGTGGTGAACTTAGAAGAAAGTGGGTTCAATTTGGAAATTTACATCTAACAATGATGGGAAATGGATGGACATTATGTGTTTTTTAGGAAGAAAAAGCTTGGAGTCATTCCTTAACAGTGGACCGTGGTATGTTAGAGGGCATATAGTTGGGATGGACAAATGGTCTCCGAATTTTTTACCTTCTACCTTGAAAGGAATAACTGCCCCAATATGGATAAGAATGTCAAACCTCCCTCTACAATGTTGGGATGAAATCAATGTTTGTAGTATTGCTTAAAAAATTGAAATTCTTTATTTAATTGACGATAACATGCTCCAGTGGAGTAGACATGAGTTTGCCCGAATCTGTGTTCGTGTTGCTCTTGAAGATAAGCTGCCGCTTGGAGTTTCGGTTGAAGGTATTGCAAGAAAGTTTTTTTAGAAAATAGAATATGAAAGAATGTCCTCATTATGTTATAACTACGGGAGACTGGGTCATGAGAAGAATAAATGCCCTGAAATTATTCCAAATGATGGTAAAAATGGCTCTAGCAAACAAGGAATACCAGATAAATCTAGCAAAATCCAAAAAATTTTGGGAATTGCAAGGAGAAGCTGGATGAGTTTAAATATGGTCCTTGGATCCATTTTAACTATGGAAGAACAACGAGGTATAAAAACAACAGCAAATGGAGGCCGGTGGTT
>NW_021453471.1:0-308 GCF_001605985.2 Dendrobium catenatum
CGTTTCTTGGTAGTCAATGCCATACGTTTGAGTAAACGCTTTTGCCACTAGTCTTGCCTTATATCTCTCAAGTGTGCCATCAGCTTTGTATTTTACTGAGAACATCCATTTGCAGCCGACCGATTTTTTCCCTATCGGTAGATTGATGATCTCCCATATTTTGTTCTTCTCCAGTGCCTGCATTTCATCTTTCATGGCATTTCTCCAGTTTTTATCAGATAAGGTCTCAGAAACATTGTTAGGAATATGAATATCTTCTAATGTAACAAGGAAATTTTTGTGTGATGATGAGAAGTTATTGAAGGACA
>NW_021453472.1:0-383 GCF_001605985.2 Dendrobium catenatum
CACTGCGGATTTCTGCATAGAATAATAAAATTATTATCTACAAATTTATTGATAAAGAACCTATTAATTTGAAAGATGAATATTACTAATATTATCTTTGAATGAATATTTTTACTTTTTTGACATAGTTTTTTAAAAGTAGTATTTTTCAATCATAATTTCAATTTTGTTCATTTAAAAGAATATTTTAAATTAAGCTTTGTACAATTGTTTTATGTAAACATTCACATTTTTTTACTGAATGCTATTGCCATCACAAAAATAGTTTAAAAATAATATCAAATTAATTGTAAGATTATGTGCTTATATTTTGATTTGTGATAACTTATTGATATACCTGTTGAGCGCATGGCTTGGTGGAGTCACAGTAGTTTTGATCGATG
>NW_021453473.1:0-217 GCF_001605985.2 Dendrobium catenatum
TTTCTAAGTCCTATTCGTCCAGGATGAAATTAAATATTGTCCGGGACGATCTGGTCTCTGTAAAATTTTCGTCTAGACGAAATTAATTATCATCAGAAAATGAGTTGCTCTCTGTAAAATATTCGTCCAGATGAAATTAATTATCGTCCAAGACGATCTGGTCTCTGTAAAATTTTTGTCCATACAAAATTAATTATCGTCAGAAAACGAGTTGCTC
>NW_021453474.1:0-311 GCF_001605985.2 Dendrobium catenatum
TGAAATTCAAAATCTTTGAAACTACACTTTTCCTTAAAGAAAATTGTTGAGTTTTTGATATTTTGATTAAACTCATATTGGTCATATTCAAACTATTTAATTTAGAGAGAGTCAATCAATCCTTCGTTGAGTTTTTGAATCTTTTTCAATATCATTTTGATTAGGTTAAGATGATTAAAACTTAAGCGATCACAATCAAATATTATAAGAAAATTATCAAATCAAAAATAAAGCTTTCACTCTCTGATGAAAATTAAACTTTTCTCAATCATTATGAGTATTTGATATTCCTTAATGTTTTCACTATAAAG
>NW_021453475.1:0-255 GCF_001605985.2 Dendrobium catenatum
TGGTATGAAACTAGCTGGCCTGCTTCTATGCAAGTTGTGTAACTGCAACAAGTCAGCTGCTGTTTTACTTGATAATGATTTGAGATATCTGTTCTCTTAGCGCATTTGCTGCATTTGATTGTCGCCTCTGTGATGCAAACCCTATTTTAATAAATTCTATAGTTAATCAACTTTTGTTCATTTAGGTATTATTTTTAATGTGCTAGTCATATAGAAGTATGTAAGGACCGAACTCTTCAAGTTCTTACTATTTGT
>NW_021453476.1:0-441 GCF_001605985.2 Dendrobium catenatum
TCATCATAAGACGAAGGCAAGCATCTCAAAATCTTGTCAACTTTTTCATAGTTCGAAAGTTCTTTTCCTAGTGCATGCAATGAAGTAACTATCTGAGTAAACCTACTCTACATGTTAGAAATCAATTCATGAGGTTTCATACGAAAAAGTTCGTAATCATGCAAGAGAATGTTCAAACAAGATTATTTAATTTCATTAGTACCTTCATAGGTGATGCATAATTTATCCCAAATTTCTTTACCAGTTTTGTAAGTTGAAACACGCATGTAATCCTCAGATTTTAAAGCATAGAAAATATTGTTCAAACATTTTGTATTTAATTGAGTTAAATCTCGTTCATTAAAAGTATATTCAGTAAAAGCAACTTCAATTTTAACACCATTAATTTCACGAGAAGGTGGAGTACAACCTTCTTGAATAAGCATCCACATGCGATAATCA
>NW_021453477.1:0-390 GCF_001605985.2 Dendrobium catenatum
ACCAATAGGATATATATTGTAGTAATAGTAAAAGGGCCAATTCATCCAAATTTAAATTTTCTATAATTATATTTCTTTCTAAAATAAAAAGCAAGACATCATGATTAAGAGAAAATTCATTATCTTCAACTATACAATCAAGCATCTTCTTCATTTTTATATTTTAAAATTTTGTATCTTATAAACTTCAATTCCGAATTTGTGAAGCTTCTCAACTATTGTAGAAGCTTAGATGTTTTTAAAAGAGAAGGGATTTTCTTTCTTTAAGTGTAATTCACTTCTTTTTTAGGATAAATTCTTTTGCATTTTTCAACCCTTTGCTTTAAGATTTCAAAATGGAAAGGAGAACATTCTAATCAAGACAATCTTACATGGATAGAAAATCAAACT
>NW_021453478.1:0-296 GCF_001605985.2 Dendrobium catenatum
AAAAATGTTTTTTATAATATTATTTACTTAATTTAATTTATAACATTATGTACATTAAAAATTTGTTCCATTGAATGTTGATTTCTCTCTCTCTCTTTTTCTTAAGGAAATGAAAGGTTCCGTATGAAGAAATTAATATAATATATGAGGTCAGTAAAGGTCGGCATCTGCTCTTTTATATGGACTTATTAGCTAGTCATATGGGTAGGGCTGTCAAAATCAGGTCACTGGTCGGATTCGGGTCCAATCCAAAATTGGCCCGACACTGTTTAACCCGACCCGTTTTTGCAAACGGG
>NW_021453479.1:0-255 GCF_001605985.2 Dendrobium catenatum
ATTTACAGCCTATGCCACTGGACCTGTCCCATAGAAGTTTCTGACCTTAGAGCCTTCACCAAAGCCTCTAGTCACTTCTAGACCATTAATCCTGATATGTTGAACAATAAACTGAATTTTTCTGGACTCATTTCAGCCCATAGTGGCCATGATCCCAAAATGACCAGAATACCCCTATGGGGCTCAAATTGTGATTTCAAACCAAACGACCTCCAAATTGAATGCAACCACCTCCAGCAAGTTTTAAATATCAAA
>NW_021453480.1:0-324 GCF_001605985.2 Dendrobium catenatum
ATTCAGCCACAAGTTTACAGCCTGAGTCAGCAGGAGGTTCGTGATGCTCCAGATGTTGTGACATGTATGATTTACATTTCTGATCAGCCCTATCGTCTTTTGTTTGACTCTGGAGCTAGTCACTCTTTTCTGTCCGAGCGTTATTTTGAGCTTTTGCGTTTAGATTCAGTTTTGCTGCCGGTTTCTCTTTCTGTGATTTTGCCGGCTGGAAGTAATTTGATTGCTCAGAAATTTTGTTTTTGTGAGATTGATATTGCTGGTAAGAAGTGGAAATCAAGTTTGATTTTATTGCCGATTTCTTCGTATGATGTGATTCTGGGCATG
>NW_021453481.1:0-276 GCF_001605985.2 Dendrobium catenatum
ATAGATTTATCGAATTGATTTATTATCGTACGAATTCGTTGATTTCATTGATTGATCATTGAGCATTGATACTATTGATTATTGATTCATATGGACATGGACGGCATAGATTCATAGACTCATTGATATTATTGATCCTGCATTGATTTGACTTGCTACTATTGATTTATTGTATTGCTTTTTTGATTGATTTGATCGACTTGATAGTATAGACTGGATTCGATTGATTGATTGATTGGATGGATTGTTGCCGTATGGATTTGATTTATCGCAGAA
>NW_021453482.1:0-518 GCF_001605985.2 Dendrobium catenatum
TTTAATTATTAGCGTTTCGTCAATAAGATTATTTGTACGACTTTAACGTGATTACATCCGTTGTGAGGGAGCGAGAGCGTTGTGGCATGAGCGCAAGCCCTGGGCATGGACGAGGGAGTTCGGGACTATGGTGTGCACATGATCCAGGGGATTCGGGTTATTTCGGGTTGATTTTGAATTTTTAGGTCAGCCAGAACCCGATTTGATTTTTGAAATGGGTTAGGAAATCAAACTTGAATCCGACCCGTATATCAAACAGGTTGACACGAACTTAAAATTTTTCATGTCAAATTTCGAGTCGAACCAAATATTGACACTCCTGCTTAAGCCTCAAATTAGTTCAATGATGAATCCAAATTTAAAATATTTACTAATAAAATAATATTCTAATTTATGTACATTTATAATTATTTAAATAAATCAATGTAACCTTAGCCAAAGAATGGCAATGTGGTAATTCCACTTTGAAAGAAGGCAATGTGCCAATGTGTTAAGGAAATTATTTTCTTCAGTGAAAA
>NW_021453483.1:0-1325 GCF_001605985.2 Dendrobium catenatum
AATCCAAAGGATTCTTGCCCTATATATCTCCCAGCAAATATGTTTCACATCAAGACACAAATAAATCAATCAATATAACACATAATTCATCAGTGTGAAAATTAAAGCATAAAAAACTCAGTGCAAAATTTCTCAAATTGCTATAATGGCAAACAACAGAACACATTATTGAGCGAAAATGTACTATTTCAAAATTTCACTAAAATATCATAGATCGTGCAAAATACTATTTCAAGACTTTAATGGTAATACAACACTATTTTTTGGGTTCAGGATTATTTTCTATTCAATTAAAAAGGTGCGCATTTCAAAATATCTAATGTAAAATTTTCAAAAAATATTCAAAATCTCAATCTTTATAACATATATAAAGTTATTGATGAAAATTTTGTCAGTGAAAAGGTATCATTGTTTTTCGGTAAAAGAAATATAAATTTAATAAAAAATTTTGAGAAAACTATCTATTTTGAAAACTGACATAAACATAGTATGACCAACCCTGATCCGGACAACTTTTAGAATTGAACCGACAACTAAAAATATCCCAAAGCAACTCAAATCCTCTTCTCTCCCTCTCAAAATCCTTCTCATTTCCTCTCTTGGTTGACTGCCCAAAATGATCGAATGAAATAACTAGTGGAAGAAGATGTTTATAAGTGAATAAATTATGCCTAGCACCGGGGCACCTGAAAACACGCTGCCAAGGTGCTAGTTCTTTTTTTTTTCCAAATTCCAAAGAGTAAAATGCATGCCGGGGCGCTAGAAAACACAATGTCGGGGTGCTCTGGGGAAAAATTTTCAAATTTCATAAACAAGCAATACACTCTTAACCCACTTAAGAACATATGCAAACCTTTTTTATACACAAATCATTCTCATAAACATGCAAAAGAATTCAAATATAAAAATACAACATGATTTGAACAGTACTCTGATCCTGAGGGTGTCACATATAATATACAACAACAACATCAACAAGTCTTTATCCTACTATATAAGGTCGATTATATGAATTCTTTTTCTCCATCCTGCCTACTTAAAAGTCAAATGCTCATTTAAATCTAATAAAAAATATAATTTCTAATAATTTCTAACCATATCTTTTTAGGAGTAACTCTATATTTCTTAACATAAGCTAAATCTAATACATCTACTCTCCTTATCAGGTCATCAAAAGGCCGATATTAAAAAATTTATATAGTAAACATTAATAAATGCATTTAATTAAGTACTCTATAGTTTAATTTAAATTATGTATCAACTAATACGTATTGAGGCAAAAATTAATTAATGGAACATCACTTAAAAATAATTCATAATTATTT
>NW_021453484.1:0-211 GCF_001605985.2 Dendrobium catenatum
CTAACCGTGGACATTACTGGGGTCGAGACCACCCATCATTTAGTAACATCCGGGTTGCTGCCCCACCCTGTAGGTCTTCACTTAGTCTTGATGAGCGCCCCTTTAGTAGGTCTTCTGTTGGACAAATCTCTTATGACTCCCCACTTAGACCTACTCCTAACCATCCCAGTCAATCTTTAGCCTCCCCAGTCCTTGACCCTGCAAGTTTAAT
>NW_021453485.1:0-328 GCF_001605985.2 Dendrobium catenatum
CGATATAATATCGTACGGGACGATTCAACAAGATACTGTTCGTACAGGACGATGGTCTGGACGATCGGATGTCGTCTTTGTTCATCATATGGTACGATTACTATCATACAGTACGATGTGACAAAAACTAAGAGATCGTCTAGGACGATATCCGGGACAATCATACTTCGTCTCTGTTCATCGTATGGTACGATCGAGTTCGTACAGTACGATGTTTAAATTTTAATTAGTCCTGGATTACATGCACTAATCACGAGTTAATTTAAGTAAGTATTAAAACGTATCGTACCATACGAACCTGTTCGTACAGTACGAACGGCGCAAAATC
>NW_021453486.1:0-219 GCF_001605985.2 Dendrobium catenatum
CTGCCCTACACGAGTGTGGCCACCTGCAGAAAATTCTGTTAACAACCAAATCACTCCTAACCTATGGGTAATCTAATCATTAATCAAATCACATCACAGAGTGCGGTAAAAATAAATAAACAAACACACCAATAATTTATAACCAGCATGCAATAAAACTCGAGAAAAAGCCTGTCACAGTACAATAAAGAAATAAACATCGGCCTAACCTAAAACTAG
>NW_021453487.1:0-441 GCF_001605985.2 Dendrobium catenatum
TTCCAATACTGCTCGGTACCGAGTACCGAGCAACACTGAGTTCCAGTAACGTTCGGTACCAAGAGGTACCAAGTTTCGATACCGAGCCTATGATTAAGAAAACAAAGAACGATGAAGAAAACAAACCTACACTGCTCACGTCGCCTTCACTGTTCGCGTTGTTGAGCCGCTTCGTTGACGAAGGATGATCCTATCGACTTTAATGCTCGCGTCGTCAAGCCTCTTTGTCGACAAAGGATGATCTTGTTTGCTTCTATGCTCGCGTCATTGAGCCGCTCCTTCAACTATAACGAAGAATATGAACGTGTGTGGAAACGAAAAACCTAGCTCTTTGAAATATTGCTCCGTGTTTTGAGCGGAAACGGTGGAAAGTCGAAAAGAAAAGGGTAAATCGTGGCTCCGTATTTTTTTTAATAGGACACGCGTATCCGATACGCGTGT
>NW_021453488.1:0-476 GCF_001605985.2 Dendrobium catenatum
AATGACGCCAACTAAATCTTCTTCCAACGAATTTGTATCCCGCTCGATACGAGCGGGTTTCTAATCCCCGCAAAATAGCCTCCTTATTACACGCCTAATGCATCGGAGGAGTTCCTTTTATTTCACTCAAAATTAACCAAACAGCCTAATTTAATAAATACATGTATTTGTTTTACTTTACACTCTTAATTCAGGCAACCAAACAGCCCCTTAATAAATAGAGATTCTCCCACATGTGTGCTAAACACCTTAGGCCATATTTTTTATTTTTGTTTTTTATTTTTTAAAAGTATTTCAAAGATAATAAAATATGTCTGACATCCATTTTTTTAAAGAAATTATGTTAATTCTAAGATAATGAAAATTCATATTTGATTTTTAATATGTTTTCAATATATTTTTTAGATTTAAAAAAATAACTATTTAAACTTGTGCAAAATTAAAAGCACAAAAAAGAAAAAAAAAACTTAAACGAT
>NW_021453489.1:0-743 GCF_001605985.2 Dendrobium catenatum
TTCATCAACCTATCAGTGAGGATTGTTAGAAGCATGATTGCTTATTTGACTCAACAAGTTTAAGTAGTCGTAGTCCAAGAGATTCTTTTAATTGATTATATAGTCAAGATTACAGTTGGAAGGATGAGCCTCAATCAAGACAGCTACCGAATGCATGTATACTCTGAGATCTTGAACTACAAAGGATGACTTCAAATCTGCAAAATTTAGCAAATTTAGCTTGGGGAGCACATTTCTCCACAGCTCAAGTCTAAAACCTGAATTAGCGTATAAGGTTGGACTCAACAAACCAAGATGTGGCCGAGTCGCTGAAAACTTTTCTTACTCAACAAGCCATAAGAAATGTCATAATGTGGGAACCCCCATTTCAGTAGTCTGATGATGAAGAGCTGCCAAATCCCAGCTCACCCAATCTGAACAACTCATGTAACTCATATAAAAGTCTTCTTGACTACTTAAGGGTTAGAATATTACCTTAATTTGGTACTACCAGTTAAGCCTAAAACTTGCAAATTCTTGAACAAGTTCGTTAAAGCACAAAACAATGGACAAAAAAGATATCATGGATTTTCTATAAAGCCTGAACTAAGAGGATTTCGTCATTAGCAAGTTTACTACACATAAAGCTCTGGATCAATGACCAATTGCCATCGACCTAATACAAACTTAAAGTGTTTAGGTCACCTGCATACATTCCTTTGCCAAACCTGCCATAGCATGAAGCTAGGGCAGAAGGTATGTTT
>NW_021453490.1:0-2259 GCF_001605985.2 Dendrobium catenatum
TGAAGAGGAGGATTTAGCTTGCTTTCCTAACTGACAGGCATCACACAGGCGATCCTTAGTTAAATCCAGTTTTGGTATCCCTCTTACTAAAACTTTTTAGGTGATATTTCTAAAATTTCTTATGCTTCAATGACAAAGCCTTCTATGTCACAACCAAGATTCAGCAACAATCATGTTTAACCAAAATGAAATAGCGCATTCAATATTATTTAAATCAAGCATGTAGATGTTATTGGTCCTTTTTTCCTGTTAAACAATACTATTGTTTAAGCTTATAATGCATCTGTTAGATAAAAATTTTATGTTGAAGCCTTTACCTTAGAGCTGACTAATGCTGAACAGGTTGTGTTTCAATCCTTCTACAAGTAAAATATTTTAAATGATGAAATTCTTTGAATTACCAATTATGCATGATCCCACCACTCTCCTGGTGGTGTTATCTCCAAGTGTTACCTTGCCTCCTGCCCTGGCCTCCAACAAAATGAATTGATTTGCATCTCCAATCATATGTATTGAATATCTGTTGTCTACGTACCACATACTACTACGAAGCCTTCTATGAGAGCACTCCAATAAAATCATCAGATGTCAGATTTGGGAACCCAAATAGGTTTAGGTCCCATCTTATATAAAGAAGAATATAATGTATGTATGCTATGCTATGAGTTTTGAACTTTAGGCTTCCACACCCAATATACACTATGTCGAATGGTGCAAGTGTGGGAGATATGTCCAAACATGCCATAAGAAAAATATCTAATACCAGGAAAATGATTAACAAATTTATTTGAGTTATTGTGCCTCTTCCTAGATTTGAATGATGCATGCTATTATGATGGATTGCAAAACTCTTCAAGTGAAGGGGGGTTTTTATTTTCATTCAAAGCATTTATTTTGATTTGTAAAAATTGGTTTTTACTTTTAAGATTTGAATTTTTAACTTTCAAAGTATGCTCCTCATTTTCAATTTTAGATGTAAGAATTTCTAATCTTTTATATGCATTTCATAGTTTAACATATAAACTTTTCAAGGAATCATGCTACTTAGTGAAATCAAGATGATTTGCATTCAATGAGTCAAATTCAACCAACAAAGCCATATGATTGCTATCCAGAGTGAAATAATCTTTCCTTAGATTTTTTTTGCTCTTTTTCCATACTTAACAATTCAATTTTCAGACTAGCATGTCATTTCTTATGCTTCCTATATGATCAATGAATTTTTTAGAAACTTCAAGTGATTGATTATAAGTAAGTTCACATACCTCTTCTTGATCAGAGTAATCAAGATGTTTATCATCCATTAAACACAGGTTTGTTGCCTCCTCTTTAGCTTTGGTTTTATAGGAGTCTGATGCTAAGTCAGCCCAAAAAGCCTTTTTGATCCATTTCTTGTCCTTCCTGAACTTAGGCTTTTCTTCACCCTTCTCCTTACTTGGATATGCTTTCAGAGTTTGGAAGTCAGACTTTAGATGCCCTGGCTTCCTGCATTCAAAATAAATAATATCAAAAGAAATTTTAGAATTTATATTATTCATACCTTTGTTTCAATTCTAATGATGATTTTGCTTTTGCTTTAAGAAGCTCTTGAATTGCTTAGTTATTAAAGCAGTATCATCATTTTTAGAATCAAAATAGTCTGCGTCAAAATCATTAACCTTCAAGGCTATAATTTTCACCTTTTTCTTCTCACCTACATCAAGCTGCCTTTGGTAAACTCCTTGCTCGTAAGAAATAAGTGATCCAAGTAAGTTTTCAATTGAATGAATATTTAAATCTTTCGATTCAATAATGAAAATAGTTTTTGTATCATAGAAAGAAGGTAAACATCTCAAAATTTTGATAACTTTTTCATAGTTTGCGAGTTCTCTTCCTAAGACATGTAGAGATAAAATAGTCTGTGTAAACTTAGTATACATTTAAGAAATCAATTAGCCGGGTTTCATGCAAAAAATTTTATAATCATACGAAAGAATGTTTAGCCTAGATTGTTTAACTTCATGTGTACATTCATAAGTTATGCATAATATGTCCTATTTCTTTTCTAGTATAACAACTGGAAACACACATATAATCTTTAGGTTTTAAGGCACAAAAAAATATTTCAAACATTTAGCATTCAATTGTGCTAGATCGGTATCATCAAAAGTCTATTTAGTAAAAAGAAGTTCAATTTTCATGCAATCAACATTTTTAAATGATGCAAAATATACATCCTTAACATGCATCTACATACGATAATCAATTGATTGTAAAAAG
>NW_021453491.1:0-560 GCF_001605985.2 Dendrobium catenatum
AGTACTTTATAAAATAGGTATCATAGACTTGAAATTTATCGGATTTGCTTTGAGATCAATGAAATATAAATTCTCATACATCGAATGAGTTTTGGGAAATGTGAAAGAAAAGAAGATCCGTCGTATAGAAAGACAAAGTAGCTTTGCTGAAAGGATATGATGTCTAAAAAGAAATAAGATACTTGATTGAAAGGAGGTTAGAGAACAGATAGTATATAAAGAAAGAAGTGAGTTACTTTTTAGGAAACCCGTACGTCTGAAATGATCTTCTTTCTATACGATACGATATTGAAAATAGATTTTTGTATATAACAATCTAATCGGTCAGCACCCAATAGAGCCTAATCTTTAGGGCCAAAATGGTCTAGCAAAGCGGGTCCTCGCTTGATGCATGTAAATACTTCTCAAATTTGATTGAAAGAAGTATAATTTTTCATGAGAGAATAATTTAAATCTCTCTTTATTTTCGACTTTAGAAACAAGAAACATAATTGTATACTTTGAAAATCGAGATTGAGTGGGTGTTCATCACTATTCTCCAAACAAATCAAATGATTTTC
>NW_021453492.1:0-307 GCF_001605985.2 Dendrobium catenatum
TATTGCAGAGAGAAAGAGAGAGTGAGCGTGGTGTATAATAGTCCAATCCACGGGAACATTTTTCATTTGAAGCTAAAGCAGAACTATTTACAAGAAACAGATCCAATCCACTGAGTTAATATTCAACGGGTTGGGTGGCAAAGGCTGGGCTGCCGGCACGAAAGCCCAGTTCAGAAGGAGTTTCTCTACCGCTTTGCCAAGCAACACGATCGATCTACTTCATCTGGCTAAACTAAATCAACCGCGCAAACAGAAAACATATATATAATAGGAGATTCAATTCAAATAAAAACAGCTATTTGCACAC
>NW_021453493.1:0-263 GCF_001605985.2 Dendrobium catenatum
TAAATTTGACCTTGAGCTTTAAATGTGTAAATTCCTTATTTTGCATTTGCCAAATTTGTATCTATATGGGCTCCGAAAGATGTGAATTCAAATATATTGTTACATGCTCTGATCTAACTTTTAAATTCTTATGAATCAGGTGAATATGAATTGAATAATTCATATAGTTGATCATGAATAATTGTCGAAGCAAGCACGACTTCTCCATAGTAACAACAAAATGTCGGTGGTTCAAATTGGAATAGTCTTGCATTACAATAATA
>NW_021453494.1:0-253 GCF_001605985.2 Dendrobium catenatum
GGACCCCTGAGCCTAAGGAGAAAAGAGAGAGATCGGACCCCTGACCCCTGAACCACCACTTGAGGCCCTGAGTTGTGCTGGACCACCACATGAGGCTCTGAGCTATGCCAAACCACCACTTGAGGACCTGAACTATGTCGAATCACCACATGAGGCCCTGAGCTCCGCCGTATCACCACTTGAGGTCCTGAGTTCCGTGGGACCACCACTTGAGACCCTGAGTTACACCGGACCACCACTTGAGGCACTGAGT
>NW_021453495.1:0-210 GCF_001605985.2 Dendrobium catenatum
AATTTATTATGCATGGGAAAGAGCTAAGTATAACTCAAGAAATCATTAATAAACAAAATGTAGTAACAATAATCATTGATAGATTAAACATGAGACAAGCCCCATACATCACTATGAAGTAATTATAGAGGTGTACAAGTAGTAGAGAAAGAACTAAAGAAAGGGAGTCGATGCGCCTTTGCATGGTTACAAGTATGATAAGATAAATAT
>NW_021453496.1:0-529 GCF_001605985.2 Dendrobium catenatum
ACAGCTTTTCCACCCTTCATTTTCTTTAAAGCCTCACCAACTTTAGTTTTACTAATACACCGATAAAAACATAAATCTTTATTTTCATTTAGGGTGCTAAGGTCCCTATAGTCAATTTTATTTTCACAATCTTCTTTAAAAAGTTTGGCAAAATATCTCATCCACCTTTGTTGAATATCATCTTCTAAGTAAAGTATTTTTTGATCTTCATCCTTAATACACTTCAACTTAATTTAAATCCTTACTACTCCTATCTCTTTGTTTGGCTAACTTATACATATATCTTTCTCCCTCCATAGTATCTAATATATTATATGAATCACTAAAAGCTAATGTCTTTGCATCGCATATTGCTTTCTTAGCATCCTTACGAGGCACTATATATTTCCCAATTATCAAATTTTTTAAAATTAAACCAATTTTTAAAACAAAACTTCTTATTTTTAATCTTTTCTTGCACATTTGGATTCTACCACCAACTATTTTTACTAATAGGAGCTTTTCCCTTTGATACTACAAGGACATCTTT
>NW_021453497.1:0-2630 GCF_001605985.2 Dendrobium catenatum
CAAAGGCGCGCCTCTAATTGCGCAATTTTAAACAGAGGTTGGACCACAGGGAACTCGTGCAATGGAGGATGATGAAGTGAACTTGAAATTGACTTGGACTTGAATATGGCATAGCAAATTATACTTGGACTTGATTTGAATCATGCACAGTGAACACGGACTGGACTTCAGACTTGAACTTCAATGATACTTAAATTAGAATCATAACACTAAATTCTTAATAAAGAATAAGGAAGTATCATTTCAATTTTAAAGCAAATACTAAATGAATTTGTGGAAAATTTTGGAATGAACCTCAACATATGATAGAAGACTTGTGGCGGAAGATCTTCAAATATAAGTGACATGCAATTGAGCATGCTAGTTCCTTACATACACTAAATATCAACGAGAATGAAAGGGCGCATAATGCATGGTATGCAAGAACTCAATCATCATTTGATGACAAGCAAGAATCAACAAAGAATTGAGAAGGACATGTAATCTATTTGCAAGCATATGCACATGAATATTTCAATAAACATTTGCGGTTCATATGAAGGATCATTCATGCGCAAATAAAAATGAAGACTCATGTAATTGATTGACTTGAAACAATTACAATGGCTATAAGTAGATGTTATAAATTCCATAACAAATAATATCTATATGCAGACATTCAAGTAAAGTTTGCAAGTAATGAAGATTGAAGGAGATATGTGGTTGATTGAAAGCAAATATCAACGATACAAGTTAGCCACATAAATAGCAAGTTATTTTTAAGGGAGACACATCCGGTGCAATAACTCAATATTTAAGAAATCACATCAAATGCAAATACAAATGCTTGTGAGCAGTATTAAAAGATCTGCAATACATAAAAGTCTACGAATACAGATGTGAGCACCATATATCATCTGTGGGTAGATGCAAAAAGACTTCAGTAAATGCAGTATCCTGAAGTCAATTTCAGTCTGTGAAAGAAGACATCTACCTACCTACATGCAGTAGTAGCGGATGCACTGAAAAGACTAAAGACCACAACAAAATGCATGGAGAATACGACAAGTACAAGCTCCTACGACCCAAAACAGGAGATTCGGCAAGTTGATAGGGTCGACAAGGTTCAAGTTTTAAATGGAAAGGACCCAAAAACACCCCGATGATGGCCGTATTGAATGAAAATCTCAACCGGAGGGGTTAATTTTAGGCATTTTCAAATGCCACCTCAAATATCCAAAAAGTCCAAAACCCAACAAATCCCAAATTCAAAAGTATTTGTATTATTAAGAAAATATGTCAATATTTTCACCATTCTGCACGTGTAAAAAGTGGTACTTCTAAGTGGTTGTGGTATGAGTCCCACACTTAGGCAATCCTTTCCTTTACTAATCATCCGCTAGAGTTGGAGAATTCCCTCGTGGCACCTTCCTAATATAAATCTTAAATCTTAAATTGATCCTTATGATTAGGTTATGAGTCCCCACACTTAGGCTTCCTTTTCATACCGATATCTTATCCTCTAAGGTTAAGGTGTGAGTCCCGCACAACTAGGCCACCTTTCCTTACGATCATCCCTAGAGTTAGAGAACGCCCCTCGTGGCACCAAATCACTAGGTAGTAAAATGTTAAATTTTTAAACCTCCAAGATTAGATACAATCTTTTTCATTAGTTTGCTTTCTTTTCTTAGAAGACGCCCTTTAGTTCGTGTTAGAGAGAAGGGATTATAATGATAGTGTCCAGCATTCGTGGCAGTCCTTCTCTTGACTAGAGAGAAGACTTTTAGTCACTTATCAAATTACATTCAATTCTTACATTCCAATAATTAGATCACATTCCACATTATAAATCATTGACATTAAAGATTTCCATGCTTGGTTTTACGCAAAGATTATTATCTATTAGTAATTCAATTTTGTTAAAACCATCAAACGTAGGTGGTACCCAGTCTGTCAAAATTTCAAAATCAATTCTGTCAACTCGAATCTCTATAAATTGTTCAATTTTGGATTATCTATCAAAATTTAAAATTGTTCATTCAATATACTCAAATCTTCATCTTCAACTCTGAATCTAGTTTATTGTTCGGTCAACACCAATACGCCACGATAAGCTTTGGCCATCATGGTCCCTTGTCTACTATAGTCAAGAGAGGTGTACGACCCAACCTGACAGAAGGATCCTTTCGGAGCATGGGTTGCTTCGTCCAATGGACCTTGTAGACCTGGGGTGATATTTGCTGATGGGAAAAAATGTTGAAATCCACTTACCTAATAGAGGGCTTTGGTGCCTATCATCTAATATCTATGGATTCATATTCTCAGGATTTGATGCAATAGAAACGTATTGGCTCTGACATAACATAGATTTGTGGTGCTTTTGCGGCAAACCACTCGGTCAGGGGCCCCGGTCATAAACGTTTATATCTCCTGCGATGGCCATTTGCGGAGACCGCCTAGAGGAGACACGTTACCCAGTCCTTATTGGCAAGGAGAATTAGTTTTGAGAATGATCTAATGATTTTTGACTGGCATTAACTCTTTGTGAGCTGAAGTAATTTTTTAATTGCGTCACCGCGGCAACTAGATTGCAGGATGGTGATGGATTTTTGTTTAAGGTTGATGAGATTGGATTTCAATTTTTAAAATAA
>NW_021453498.1:0-246 GCF_001605985.2 Dendrobium catenatum
CATTTTCTCCTTCAGCTCTGTAATCTGTAAAAAAAAAATCGCCATAATAAACTTTCTCTTGAGCGCATTTCAGAGGAATTAGTCAGATGGGTGCAAACAGTAATAAATTTAACCAAGCCCAGACATCATAACCTTCAAGAAACTAGATTCACCTATAGCTAAGAGGGCATCATGATATATTCCATCATTTCATGCTCAAAATACTTTGAAGGATTTCAGCAAAAGAAATAAAACCCTAATTGCCAT
>NW_021453499.1:0-1786 GCF_001605985.2 Dendrobium catenatum
GTTGTGACATCGCCGGCCTACTTTAATATGTTGTGATCTGTAGGATTGTATGGGAGAGGGTTGAAGGCACCTTCCATGTATGAGTTACAAATATTGATTTTGAAGAAGCTGCAGAACACAACAGAATATTGATGAGATTAAACGGATATAGAGTGAGATTGGTGTTACCATTATATCAGATGGATGGTATGACATGAACAGCAGAAATTTGATTAATATCCTTATAAACAATCCCTATGGCACGGTGTTTTTATGATCATTTGAAGCTTCAAATGAGGTTAAAAATGTTGATTTCATTTTCAATTTATTATATGGGGTTGTTGAGGAGATCGAGGAGCAATTAGTTATTCAGGTCGTGACTGACAATGCCAGTGCATACCAAGTAGCTGTCAAATGTTGATGGAGAAGAGGAAACATCTCTATTAGACCCCCTGCGCTGCACACTATATTGATCTCATACTGGAGGAACTTTGTAATCTACCTTAACAAAAGAGCATCCTTTCTAGGGCGATGAAGATTACAAAGATCATCTACAACCATTCATGGGTCTTAGCCTTAATGAGAAAGTTCTCAAAGAAGGGAATCATTCGTCCTGCTACCACTAGGTTCTTTATTATATTTGTGCACTGCAAAATATTTTTAATTTCTAATACAAGTTTATACTACATGTTTGCCACATCTTATTTGACACTGCAGAGCATGATGGATGTTAGGCAACCTCTAGAAGACATGTTTACATCTACACAATGGCTTAATTCTGCGTGGGACAAGAAACTTGAGGGGAAGGACATACGAATACTGATTCTAAATGATAAATTTTGGGCAAGTGTAACCTATGCCATATTGAGCATAAGACCCTTAGTACAAGTTCAACGTTTAGTTGATGCCGAGAAAAAACCAGCCATGTGTTTTATATATAATGCAATGGATGAGGCAAAGGAGTTGATTGCACATAACTTGGGAGGAGATGAGACAAGTTATAGAGAAATTTGACATATCAATGATGCTCGGTGGGAGGTCCAGTTACACCGTCATCTACATGCAGCGGCACATTATCTCAATCTTCAATTTCAATATTCAGAGAGGAAATCCTCAAATCCGGAGGTGAAGCTTAGCTTGTATCATTGCATGGAGCGACTAATACCGGACCAAACCGTCAGGGAGCTTGCAGATTTAGAACTTGTTCTATTTCAGAATAGGGAGAGATTTTTCGGTCTGCAAGAAGCAAAATCTACTTTTGTCAAATGCTCTCTAGGTAAACTTATTTTTGCAAAGTATATGTACATGCATAACACTTTAATATGTTCTGATTATCTTTTTTTATCTTGAAAATAGTTGAATAGTAGATCCAATTTGGTGATTCCACCCCTGAGTTACAGAGTTTTGCAGTTAGAGTTTTGGGTCTCACTTCTTCCTGTGGGTATGAGCAAAACTAGAGTACATATAGTCAACTGCAAACGAAGAGAAGCAATCGGCTTTCAACACTCAGAATGAACTCACTTGTGTATATTATTCACAGTAAGAGGTTGAGGAACAAGGGGTTGAACGATGATGAAAACCCTTTGGTGTCTGATGATGTGGCGTATGATAAAGTGATTCATAGATGATAAGACAGATATGTCATTATCAGACGTGCATTTAGAGGATCTAAATGTGGATGTCTTGAGGGGCAAAGCACATAGTGTGGGCACATACACTAATACCACACTACACACATCCACTAGTTATGCAGCACAACAAGCAAATAAAGGTATCTCAAAATTTTTTATGTGTTATTACATTATAT
>NW_021453500.1:0-681 GCF_001605985.2 Dendrobium catenatum
GAAAAATCATTTGTGATAAAATTATAAATCAGTTTTCTAAAATTCACTAAAAGTTTTTAAATTATCAATCCACCCCCTCCCCCCCTCTTAATTAGCCTTGGGACATTAGCGTAGGCTTAACAACTTAATCAAGGTACACACATGATATTATAGCTTTATTTCAAAACTATAATTTTAGTCAACTTTTTGAAAATGATCATGGCTTGTTTTGGAAACCGTAATACATTAGAAGGATATTCGATCAATAGATCATTTTTATTTAAAAATATTTCTTTTTATTTTTGGAAAATTTGAATGTCTACATTCTTGCAATCAATAGATTATCAGATGTGGCATATAATTCAGACTGGTTATTTTGTACCATCGCGTATTATAGATGGAATCAAAACTAATATCTTATTTTCTAAATGAAGTAGAGAAGAACAAATTTTTCTCAATTAATTGATAAATGTATGAATTATTTGTTCTATGCTTTAAATTCTAAAGATTATATGAGAATCTCTACATGTACTACCGACAAGAAAATTTGGAATAGTTTATGTACTACATACAAATGTACTAGTGAATTCAATTAAACTAAGTTGAATATTTTTATGGATGACTATAAACTTTTTAGCATGAAACCTTATGAGACCATCTTAGACATGTTTATTAGGTTTTCATAAATAGTAACATCATTGC
>NW_021453501.1:0-210 GCF_001605985.2 Dendrobium catenatum
GGCGACTGACGTCATTAGCTCCTTGTACATTTGTTCCCTCGACCGGTACCGTTCATCGTAGTTCATGCCAATAAAGAAAAGAAAACAGGTAAAACAGGGATTAGAAAGTACATTTAATAATTAATGATAAAATAATTGAAATTTACTGAAAATAAAGACGTACCTTTCTTCGGGCTTGGATACCAGTTCTGTTGACTTTGTTCTTTGGAA
>NW_021453502.1:0-304 GCF_001605985.2 Dendrobium catenatum
AGTGGGATTTGGCATAATCGCATGGGCTATAGTGAATGGTTATCCGAGTCAAAATGGATCGACTCGCGAGTTTCCGAGTCAACTTGAACTTGACCCGTTTTTCAAATGGGTCAGAAATCCAAACCCGGACCCTACCTGTTTCACAAATGGGTTTACCCGAACTAGGATTTTTTTGGATCGTGTCAACTTTTCACACCCCTACTCTCCAGCTTCATTGGCAAGCAATAGACACGGCGATGGACGACATTGACTTCCATTGGGTTCAACGTCGGAAAGAATGGAATTCCATGAAGTGCATACACCG
>NW_021453503.1:0-239 GCF_001605985.2 Dendrobium catenatum
CCTGAGTTCATCAAGTGCGTCGAGCTCTTCCATTCTTGGTTTCGGCGATCATCTGTTCTTCTATCTCCAATCTCATTCTCCTTGAAGCTTGCTTGATAGATATGACATCTAGTTTGATGACTAATCTGTGAATCGCCACATCAGGGGATAAGCTAGACATCTTCGTGTATGTCCAGGCAAAGCAATCCCTGAATTCACAGAAAATCTCTTTCATTTTCTCCGCTTGCTCTTTGAGAAGA
>NW_021453504.1:0-261 GCF_001605985.2 Dendrobium catenatum
CCCACGGTTGGACGACGTCCTCGCCGTCACGGGCGTCGCCCACAGTTAGCACCTGCCCGAGCTCAGCTTGGATCAGTTGTAGTTGCCCCCTCCACTAAGTTAGATGCCCCTTCCGGGTCCCGTCACAGCAGATGGGTTTGGAGACGCCGGCAGGTGGGGCAGCCCGTCGAGATGGAGCAGACAGTTGGCACGATTAGACGAGTTGACACAGTTCCTCCAGTTTTAGTACCAGTTCAGATGAGTCATGATGCAGTTGATGTT
>NW_021453505.1:0-267 GCF_001605985.2 Dendrobium catenatum
GCTTAAGCTCTAATGGTCCACGTATTTCCCACTTACTATTTGCTGATGATGTTATGGTATTCTCAGAAGCATCGAGAAAATCAGTTTTTGAAGTAAAATCCATTCTATCCAATTTTAGCTTGTGGACAGGGCAGAAGATTAATAAAGAAAAATCAGCTATTCTCTTTGGAAGCAATGTAAGTAGAAGGAAGAAGAAACAACTTTCCAGGATAATGGGGTTTTAAAAAGTTAAAGAATTTGTTTACCTTGGCATTAAAATGGCTTTGA
>NW_021453506.1:0-557 GCF_001605985.2 Dendrobium catenatum
AACTTATTATACGTACAACTTCCATAAATTCCCAATTTCAGATGGATAGACAAGAGCTCATTTTTAAAGGGGTGGGGAAGACTATTTCTGGAATGATAGCTGAATCCAGATTTAAAGATCTGCATGATTGCAGATTCTCAAAATGGCTAAAAAAAGCAAAGCTGAATCCGAGGATAGAAATCTTTTGCTGGAGATTATTCAAAGATGTTATTCCAACAAACCACTATCTGGCTTATAGAAGACTGCAGGAGGAAGAAAATTTTCCTAGATGCATGAACGGTATAGAAGATATAGATAATATTATTTGCAAATGTTCAAAAATCAAAGAGGCCTTCAATCAAGTTAACAAATGGGGTTTTGGAATCCCTCTCTTCGATAATTTACATGACTGCTGCAATTGGATGGATCAAATTATAGCTCCTAATGGTATGATTCTGAATTTATTCTTCAATGTCCTGTTTTTCTCTTGGAATGCTAGAAACAAGTTTACTCATGACAAAGAGAATGTGGGAGCAATCTTGATAGCAGCTGAAGCAGTTTGTTTTTCTTCTATTTCT
>NW_021453507.1:0-250 GCF_001605985.2 Dendrobium catenatum
TCAGACTCAAACTCATCATTAGAATCATCCATATTATAAGAAACATGTAGTACTGAGGAAGAGCGAGTGCTGGAAGAAGAAGAACTAGGAGTAACAGTAGAAACATAAGTAAAAGGCACAGAAGACCAAAAGTACTCAGAATCGTCTTCTATTTTTATTTCCTCATCAAATGAAGGGAGAACAAAGTCCTTCAGCGTAAGTGCTGGAAGGAACCCTGTCTTCCCCTCTGCAGTTACAACATACTTTTCTT
>NW_021453508.1:0-282 GCF_001605985.2 Dendrobium catenatum
AATCAAAGATTCATATAAATTTGCCTAAATTATTTCATGCTTGAATGATCTCATGCCTACTAAAATTTCAGTTAAAAAAATTTCTGCCCATTTAATCTGTCGTCGGAGCCGTACCCTAAGTTCTATGTCGCCTTCCTCTCTCCTTCTCGTGCTCTCCCTTCGGTTTGGTCGAATAAAACTGAGCGGAAGAAAATGAAGGGATTGAATTTAAGGCTTCAGTTGATTAGGGAGAGGGCTAAATATCCTAATAGTTATTAAGGATAGTTTAGGTATATTAAAACT
>NW_021453509.1:0-247 GCF_001605985.2 Dendrobium catenatum
TTACTTATGCTATTAAATATTGCTTGGGGAGTGAAATGGAGTAGAGATGCTTAAGAAGAGAGATTTTCATGAAAACACAAACTTATAATAATAATCATAACTTGTCATCGTATTTCTTATTTTAAAAATGTCTGAAAGGAAAGGATATTGACAGAAAAGGAAACCAAATCAAATTTATATGAAAATGATAAGAGAGTACCTTTGAAAACTTAGCATTAAGAACTAGATGATAATACATCATTAAATA
>NW_021453510.1:0-216 GCF_001605985.2 Dendrobium catenatum
AGTTGAAGGTAAACTTGAATTATGGAGGTCAAGTTTAGAGTCTAAAAGCTTTCATTTGAGTATATCTAAATTGAATGTATTATATATGGAGTGTAATTTAGTAATAATAGATTTAGTGGAGGGATTGTGACTTTGGGTGATCAAGTCATTAATAAGAGTACACATTTTCGATTTTTTGGGTCTATTGTTCAGAGTGATGGTGAAATAGATGGGATA
>NW_021453511.1:0-229 GCF_001605985.2 Dendrobium catenatum
ATAACACATCTACATAATATGTTTAATTATGCTGGAGGCAATTGCTTAAAAACTATAATATTTTAAAACTTTAAGAGAGAGCAATTGCTTAAAAATTTTTATAATAAAGACTAAAAAATAAAATGCCGAAGATAAATTACCTAAATAATCATATAATTTTTTTTAGGGGGTTTAATTGTCTCTCTTGGGATTTAGGTAGATTCGCCCCAGAAGATAATCTCATTCTTTT
>NW_021453512.1:0-245 GCF_001605985.2 Dendrobium catenatum
CAAAACAAGTTGAGAAGCATACCATTATGTTTCGCCAATGAATCCATCCAATCACAGCATTCTTCAAAGCTCTCGAACATTGGAATCCCAAATCCCTATTTGTTTAGCTGTGAAATGACCTCTTTAAGCTTAATGCGTTTGACAAGAACGTGTTCCCCATCCTCAATACCATCCAAACACCTTGGACAAGCTTCAATGGCTTGCAATATTCTATGGGTTAGATACTGATATATTGGGATTGCATT
>NW_021453513.1:0-778 GCF_001605985.2 Dendrobium catenatum
AATGATTGTCCTATGAATTGGCAGGTACCAGAGGTGCATTTTCTATCTATCATACATCCTGCAAAATCAAAATCTGATTACCCTAAGATTTCAAAGGAAGTGCTGTGCCTAAGATACCGAATTCTTAAGTTCGGAGTGCCTAGTAGATATCTAAGGATTCTCTTGACCGCAGTTAAGTGAGACTCTTTAGGATCAGCTTAAAAATGGTCACAAAGGCACACACTAAACATTATGTCCGGTCTACCGGGAGTCAGGTATAGAAGGGATCCAATCATTCCTCTATATTTTTTCTGATCTACTAATTTTCCACTAGGATCTTTGTCTAATTGAGTTATTGAGCTCATTGGAATGTTCATGTGTTTAACATTATCTATTTTGTATTTTTTCAAAATATCTTTAATGTAATTTATTTGGCTAAGAAAAGTTTCGTTATCCATTTGTTTTACACTAAAGCCAAGAAAGTAATTATGTTCTCCCATCATGCTCATTTCAAACTCATTACTCATTTTTTGAGAATTCATCACACAAGTTTTTATCTGAAGATCCAAATAAGATGTCAACCACATAAATTTGAATAATGAGATTTTCATTTTTGATATTTTATAAAAAGAGTGTAGTATCTACACTACCCTTTTCAAATCCTCTATCAAATAGGAATGAGCTAAGTCTTTTGTACCATACTCTAGGTGCTTTCTTTAATCCATAAAGTACTTTTTTAATTTGAATACATGATTTGAAAATTGTGAACTCTCAAATCCGGGGGGGGGGGGGGGGGGGG
>NW_021453514.1:0-433 GCF_001605985.2 Dendrobium catenatum
CGCGATCGAGCCTAGTCGGGCTCAATCGGGGTCGAGTTGATGCGAAAATATTCGTCAACAGATTTGAGCAGGATTTATGCTAAATCCTGCCCAATATGATTTGAGCACCCCATAAATCTCACGTCAGAATAAATCCTTCGTTTCCCTCTTTTTGTCATATATCCTGGATTTATTGAATCCTGCAGTTCAACGGATTTACAGGATTTGGTTGAAGAAGCTCACGAAAAGGAGAAAATGGTTACCTTTGCAACGAGTGAGCTCCCTCCGATCCAATAGAAGAACGGCAACCTGTCATAACTTCTGATCCAATAGGAAGGAACGTCATTGAAGGAGGCGAATAGGCTCGTTTAAAACTCTTGCCTATCACGCGAAGCGCGAGTGACATAAAACTGCTAGAGAAGAGGAAAAGCAAACCCTAGGCCTATGGCTAATG
>NW_021453515.1:0-455 GCF_001605985.2 Dendrobium catenatum
CATTTGAGCTCAAATTTGGTGGGTTTAGTCCTTAGGCTCAGGTGATCCTATGGTCCAAATTTCATCAAAATTAGAGTTCATTTGGTTTCCCTAGTAGGAGCCACAATAGTCCCCCTTAGGAATGCCCCTTTAGCCTTAATAAAATTCTAATAAATCTGATTTAAAATTCTAATAAATCTGATTTAATTCTTAAAATTTCCTAAAATACCCCCAACTAACTTCAATTCATCTCTTAATCAGTGAAAATTGAAATCCCTTTAATTTGACATTTAAATATATTCTAATCTAATTTTAAGTTAAAACCAATGTTTAATCAATTTTAATTAATTAAGATTATTAAAAATCCCAAAAAATCTTTAAACACTTGCTGATCTCTCCTTAGATCATTTCTGATCTTTGGAGTAGATTTCAAGAAGTTTAAGACTCATTTTGGTTCAAATCATTAAAAGGGCCCT
>NW_021453516.1:0-216 GCF_001605985.2 Dendrobium catenatum
CAATTTGGCTTCGAAACTTGTTAAAAGAGTTAAGCCTGCCTCAAGAAGAAGCAACAAAGATTCATGTTGATAATAAGTCCGCAATAGCATTGGCCAAAAATCCAGTTTTTCATGATAGAAGCAAGCACATTGATACACGCTATCACTATATCAGAGAATGTATTACAAGGAAGGAAGTGCAAGCGGAATATGTAAAGTCACAAGACCAGATTGCGG
>NW_021453517.1:0-265 GCF_001605985.2 Dendrobium catenatum
TAGGAGAGATTTTCTATTCGGTATTTCTGGTGGATTCCTATGTTCAGGAAGTCCCTGTTGCCACTCCATTTCCTTTTCACTCCTTGTTTTGTCGTTTCGAATATGGTCAGGCAAACATTGAGTAATCCTCATTCACCGTTTCGAATATGGTCAGGTGGATGTTGGATTCTTTTTCTCTCTTTTGCCCTGCTGTTGCGATTGTGGTCAGGCAGGCATTAGACCTCTTTGGGAAGCTCTTTATTCACAGTTTCGATCTGGTCAGGTG
>NW_021453518.1:0-416 GCF_001605985.2 Dendrobium catenatum
GAGTGATTCAACTCAAAAATGAGTTGTATCACATTCATATGAAGGATTTAAACATGATGCAATATCTGGCGAAGGTTAAAACGCTCGTGGATAATATTGCCGCAGCTGGATCTCTACTTGATACCGAAGAAATTATTCTTCACATCCTGAACGGTTTGCCCCCGTCATATAATCCGTTCAACACCTCCATTCGGACCAGTCAGCTTCCTCTCAGTCTCGATGTGCTGTACAATCTGCTGTGTAGTGAAGAGATTCACTTGCAAACTGAACTTCAAAGAGACTCTGGTACTTCAACCGACCCGACTGCTTTGTATACCAATCGCGGTGGTTTTTCCCGCGGTCGCTCAGGATACAGGGGAGCTCGTGGCAGAGGAGCTCACTTCAGACCAAATGCAGCCTCCAACCGGAATGATGTG
>NW_021453519.1:0-262 GCF_001605985.2 Dendrobium catenatum
GAAGTTTAAAAAAATTAAATAGTTTTCCATATTCTTCACAAAATTGAAGAATTTTTTAAATTGTTTGGAGAATTTTTATGTCTGCATTTATTAGTTTGGCATTTTTTCCTCTCCCCTCGCCGATGCCCGAATAATGCTTATTGAAGGTTGAATAAATGTTAATTGACATTGGCAAGTCAAATCAATTGGGCATAAATAGGTTAGGTGATTAATTTATTTTATACATTAATTTTTTAGTGGATTTATTTTATTTTGTATTGTT
>NW_021453520.1:0-210 GCF_001605985.2 Dendrobium catenatum
CATTGTTATGACTTTTGATGGATTTAATAAAGTGTTTGGACATTTTAATCTGATGCTTCGTAAATTCAGTGATTTTATAAGCTTGTGTCATGATACATAGAAAAACTATTATTAAAAATCACTGTAATTTTATTTGAAGTCAATCCCAGTCATGAAAAATGAAGTAGGCCAACGAAAACAATCTCTGGATAATCAATATTAATGCCAAGC
>NW_021453521.1:0-851 GCF_001605985.2 Dendrobium catenatum
CGAGGGGTCTGAAATCCCCACTCATCTATTGTATCCAAAATACTCCGTAGCTGCTTGCAACCAGCACCAATATGATCCAAATCCTCCACCATGTCACACCCAACTGGGCACTCTAAATCAACTTCAAATCCTCGTGAAAACAGCTAGACGTTTGTAGGGATAATATTCTTAAAAATTCTCCACAAAAACAAACTCTTCCGAGGCCTTAATCCACACTTCCAGGCAATACAACTTGGGTCATCCTCTTCCGTAAACATGCTGTTATAGACAATTGCAGAAACTGAAGATCCGATAGGAATCTTCATTAGCTCAAGTTCATCCTCTCCCAAATCCACCCAGATTTTAATCTCTAGTATCTTCTCCATAAAAATAGCTCCAAAGCAAAGAAGGAGCTTATCCTCATCCCAACCACCATTCTGATCCAGGAGATCTGAAACCATAAGCTCTTCAATAGCTGATATATCACAGAATGTTGGCCATTTAGCAATAAGCCTATCCCATATCCAAACATGATTCAATACCTCAATATTACGGCCATTGCAAATCTTCCATCTCACACAACAGCTCAAGTACTCCGCCCCATTGCTTATCAGTTTCCACACACCTGAATCTCCATCTCTCAATCCATCCACCCATGGCAATCTTCCATATTTCTGTACCAAGCATTTATGGAGAAGGGAATCCTTTTTACTGATAAATTCCCATGCGATCCTAGCTCGAAGAGGTCCAACCCAATTTCTGCAAGCATGGAACCCCAATCCCCCCTTCATCCTTGGTCTAGCAATACTATCCCAAGCCAAATAATGAATACTTTTATGATGAGCATCCAAATCCCAAAGGAAACTCCTACA
>NW_021453522.1:0-220 GCF_001605985.2 Dendrobium catenatum
AATCGTTATTGTTATGTGTTTCTACAATATTTGTTTGTAGTTACACATATACAATAAAAATTCAGATCTTTTTTAAATCAAAGTTAACTTCTACATCTTATTATTGTACACCGAATTATAATTTTTTATAATTCGATATACATGATAAGATATAGACTTCTTTTCAAAAATCTAATTCAAAATTCTGATTCAAATTTCTCTTCTCTAAATCTCAGACATT
>NW_021453523.1:0-863 GCF_001605985.2 Dendrobium catenatum
TCATGTTTCTACTGAAAATCAACTTGCAGATATTTTTTCAAATCTTTAGCCTTTGATAGTTTTAGTGCATTAAGAATAAGGCTTGGTGTGATTGATTTGAGTGCCTAAATAAAAATATTTTTGCAACATTGATATTTATTTTCTAGTTAAATGTTTTTGTGTTCTTTATGAGTCTTTTGATTTTGTATGTGTGATTTTTCTTTTAGAGTTTGTGTTTCTTCGTTGTTCTGTGTTTTAGTGTGTTTTGTGTCTTAATTTTGATTGATTGCAAAAATTTAAAAATTTTGAGTGATAATCGTCAAGGATGAAATGTTTTTGTACGAGACGATTTGTGTAGTGTGACAAACTGTCAGATTTTGAACCGTTTGAGTGCAATTTTTTCAGAGTTTTAGTGTCACTTTGTCTGTACGATAGTCATGATCATCCAGGACGAAATGTTTTTCAAACGACAGGATGAATGAATAAAATGGTTGAATGGATAAGGTAGTTTTTAATACAAATTTTGTACGTACGAACCTTTGGTTCGTCCGGACTAACAAATGTCAGTTCGATGTAGTGGATGGTTTCAACTGCCATTAAAATGATATAAGTTCTGATCGTCCCAGGACGAACACATGTTCGTCTGTACGATCAGTCTGGTGAAAAGTCTATACGAAATGATACTTTGTAAGTTGTGTTGATTACCAAAATCCGTTTCATTTTGACGCAATGGATCGTCCATACGAAATTGTTTTGTACAGGACGAATTGAAATTTTGTACGGTTCGAAATTTTTTCGTCTGGTACGAACGTATTGTTTTCAATAAATTGACTGGATTTTTTAACTAAACAGTCACACTCACACATCACTTTCAAACCTTTCTT
>NW_021453524.1:0-282 GCF_001605985.2 Dendrobium catenatum
ACTGGGCATTGAGAACAGTAATTAGTAACAGCAAAATGGACTAGTTGAAGAGGTCGATGATCTAGAGCATAGCATAAAGGCACTACTAGGGGTGTCAATTCGGGTCAATGGGTCGGGTTCGGGTCGAACCCGACTTGACCCGGCCATTAACTGGTTGACACTAATCCGATCTAGTTTTGCAAACGGGTTAGGTTTGTCAACCCATACCCGACCCGTACGGGTTACCGGGTTGACCCGACCAGACCCACGAGCAAAAAAATCACGCGTGGGTTCGCTGATTTG
>NW_021453525.1:0-1356 GCF_001605985.2 Dendrobium catenatum
CCTAAAAGCAAACCCCCTAGACCCTCAGTTTACTTAATTAATATATTTAATATTAATAACTAAATTAAATTAAATTATAGTATAAATTATGTATAAATTAATTATCTAATTAATAGTTAGTTATATAATTAGAGTAATTAATATTTAGATATCTGTCTTAATTTTATATAATTTAATATTAGCATTATTAAACATATAATTATAATATAAATAATAATAAATATTAATCGAACAGTAGATAATTCTTAAGATGAAGAAATAATTAATAATTAATATTTATAATTAAAACTAATAAACTAGTAATTAATAATTAGTAAGGATTATTGTTAATAATTATTATTTCAAAATAATTAGTATGAATTAAATATAATTTAAATAGAATAATTATTATATAATATGTGAGAACCCAATAATTTATAACTTGATGCGAAGCGAATTATGTGCTTCATATATTTTTAAATCTCTAAGTGTTTAAATCCTCGTAATCTGTTCGTCAAACAATCTCTGATTAACAGGATTAAAAGTTTGTCCCATAGAGCCAAACACAATTTCAGTATGTTATGGTCTAGGATTTACTAAAATCCGGGTAAATCCGAATTTAGTAAATTCTAACTAAAATTGAATCCAATCTGCATACAAAACATCCCTTTGTGGCAGGATTTACTTAACCTGATAAGCCGGTAAAATCTCAACTTCAAATTAATAGAGAGACTAAATATCGTTTCTCCCCCGCTTTACCTTAACTTCCAAACTTACTAAGGGATTGTTTGGAAACGGGATTTATGTGAGATTTGAGCAGGATTTAGCATAAATCCGCCGTTAGGCAATTTTTGGCACAAATCCGGGATTTACTAAATTATGGAGTTCGGCGTATTTACGGAATTTGGCCGAAAAAGCACGCGAAAGAGATAAAGCTGGTTACCTTTGCAGCGAGCGAGCTCTCGTTGTAACCTCCGCTCCGACGTCGCTGAAGGAGGCGAAGAAACTACTTTAGCGAATCAATCAAAAACTTTTTCATGCGAAGCTCGCAAAAAACGCGAAGCCGAAGCAGCCACAAAGCACGCGAAGAAGATGAAATGCAAACCCTAGACGGCCTCCTGAATAAGAAATAAATCTAAGTTAATTTAATTTAAATATTAATAGTTAATTAGGTTAATTAAATCATTAGTAGTATAATTAGCAGTGTAATTAAGTAATCTTAGTATAATTGGTCATAAATTAGTTTTTTTAAACAGAAATAATTAATTATACAGTTAATATTGTAAATAATAATTAAAAGTTCAATTAATCCTAGAATATTTAAGTTATCAATGATAATTAATAATTAAAATAAATTAAATAATATTTAAGTAATGA
>NW_021453526.1:0-389 GCF_001605985.2 Dendrobium catenatum
CAAATTAGGTGTTCTTCTCTTTAACAACTCATAGAGTATTTTATTTAATTTTGATCTAACTTTCACTCTATTCAGAACATAACATGCTGTACTAACCACCTCAGCCCAAAAATATTTAGGAAGTGAGTATTCTGCCAACATGGCTCAGGCAACTTCTATTAATGTTCTATTTTTTCTTTCGACTACCTCATTCTATTGAGGGGTTCTAGGTGTAGAAAAATTGTAATCAATTCCTTTCTCCTTACAAAAATTCTCAAAATTTTTATTCTCAAACTCTCCTCTATGATAACTTTGAATAGTCATAATTTCACATCCTAGCTTCCTTTGAATCCAAGTAAAAACATTTCTAAATTCCTCAAATGATTCACTCTTATGATATAGAAATGTAA
>NW_021453527.1:0-314 GCF_001605985.2 Dendrobium catenatum
CCATAAATACCCAATCTTTAGAAATCCATAATTAATTGTAGAAAATTCTAAATTAGGCCAACTCACTTGCATTAGACTCCAATTAGGGTCTATTATTTATTAAAAATATCAAGATTTCAGAAATTGGCCTAGATTAGAAAGTCAACTTTTTGGTCAACCGTAGTACATTTAGGGCCAAGAACTTAGAAGATTCATAACTTTGGATAGAAAACTCCGATTTCAGTTTACTACCTGTCTAACTGCTCGTATTAAGGTCTAGTATTTTTCTAAGGTGATAGAAATCCCAAACCTAGCCTATTTCACATAGTGAATTT
>NW_021453528.1:0-1154 GCF_001605985.2 Dendrobium catenatum
TCAAACACGATCTACATTCACTCTATGAAGACTTCTTCTTTGGGTATTGCACTATTACTAAAGTGACTCTCATTTTGCCGCCACAGCAAGGCGGAGAATCCTTTACAAAACTCTCTTCTACCAATCCCCAGTGCGATAGAGAACCGTGGTCCATTCACTCCCTCCAAGTGTAGACAAAGAACCTTCGTCCTTTCATTCCCTCCAAGTGTAGGCATAGTACCTTCGTCCTTTCACACCCTCCAAGTGTAGGTAGAGAACCGTCAGTTGTTCACACTCTCCAAGTGTCAGCAAAGAACTAGATCTTCTTCAAAGATCTTCTCATGAGCAATCTAGAAAGATAAGAGGAAAAGTGATAACCATAATTACAAAGAGATCATTACCTTTGAGTAACCTTGTGAACCTTCACACTCCCCTTGCAAGAAATTTATCTCAAACACTCTCTCACACTCTCTCATTCAATTGCCCTTGAAAAATCACGTAGACAAGACTTTTTCACGTTACTTTTTAATGGACCATAAAACTGAAATTTTCAATTTTGAGCATTCATGATTGTACAGTACAATCATATTTTATACGTATGAAAAGTTCAAATACTGTTTCATATAAACCTTTTGTTAATCGGTATTAAATTATTTCATACCCGATCATCATCTGGTACGAACCAAGTTCGTCCGGGATGAACAGTATAAAAATTTTCAAAATTCATTTGAACGAAACATCGGGATGAAATGGGACCTCAAGATTTCGTACTCTGGAAGGCATGTACGAACTGGGTTCCTACCGTACGATCCATACTTAGAAAAAATATTTTTGAGATAGAATTAACCGGAGCCGTTTGTACTCGTGAAAGCATGTACGAACTGGTTTCGTGCAGTACGATCTATGTATAGAAAAAATATTTTTATGTGGCCTGGAACATGAGATGTTCGTACTCGTGGAAGCATGCACAAATTGGGATCGTCTCGTACCATCCATACTTAGAAAAAATTTTATTTCTATTCATTCGAGTGCTCGACGGGGAAAATAACTGATCAGATCGTCTCGTACGAAGTGATATCATACAATACGATCAATTTAAAAATTATGAATTTTAAACTCTCCCCTGTTATGTATGTGCTCAGTTACTCAATTACAATCACACTCTCTCAGACTCA
>NW_021453529.1:0-362 GCF_001605985.2 Dendrobium catenatum
ATAGCCGACTCACGTAGTGGGATAAAGGCTTGATGTTTTTGTTATTGTTGTTGTAGAATGTGCTGATGTATTGCCATTCTGCTGCAACTAAGCGTTGAGGATTTTATTTGTGTTCAGGATTTGTAGAGGAGATTGTTTTTCAAAGAAAAACTACCTTAAATCTAAACAGAAGCTAAACGTGCTTAAAACAGGCAACTTATTTCCCCATACAAGCTTTGCTGGATTTTGAGGTTTTGCATCTCTCTTGTTTTGAAGATTAAGCTAGCTTGTCAACAGCAATTTGGTGTTATGTTTATAGACCACACTCTCTTCGCATCTTCCTTTGTGCCTCCCATTTTATTATTATTATTATTATTATTATT
>NW_021453530.1:0-343 GCF_001605985.2 Dendrobium catenatum
CTTACTTTGGTTGGCAAATTTTCTCTTAGGCGCCCTAATCTTGACATTATCAGAAATTTTTTTCTAAATCTTAAGCTTTCAGGCTCCTTCCATATTGGTCTGCTTGACCCGAGGCATGTCGCCATTCAGCTCAGTAATGATCTGGATTACAATCGTATTTTTTTGAGGAGATCTTATTAGATCCAAGCATGTCAAATGCGCATTATCAAATGGACGTCTGAGTTATGCTAGGGAAGAATCATCTATTGCGCCGGTTTGGGTTTCATTTCCTAACTTAAGGCTCCATTTTTTTAATTCGCAAATACTTTTTGGTTTGGCTTCTCTTATCGGGGGGCCTTTGCAA
>NW_021453531.1:0-547 GCF_001605985.2 Dendrobium catenatum
CACACCAAATTAGTTCACCGGTCAAAGAATAAGAAGCTAAGCATACACAAATCTTCATTACTACCATGAATAAAAATAATGTAGGAATGTTCCATGCATATTATGATGGATTTAAAAATTATTATTTTTTAATTAACATAATATAAATTATTCATTTTTAGCATCAATCTTAAAGTAAATCTAATGATTTATAAGTTCATATATCATGATAAAATTAATGTCCAATATAATTTCTTACTACTACTATGGAGTTATTTCACTTATGCTACTGAGTTTTAATGAGAAAGGTAAAGACTAGGAGCTTAACAAATAATCAGCCCAAAGAAATTCTTTTGAACTATGTAGATAAGTGACAAGATTGAGGTTTTGTTTGGAATAGCTTTCTTGCTACTTTTTAAAGTAGCTTTTTATTATAAAAATTTCTAGTTCAAAAATTTTATACTAAACAAGAAGAAAGTTGTCTTAAATGAAGATTGAGTAAATACCTGCCTATTGAATTTCAATTGATCTTATTCAACAAGTGTATGCCCATGAAAAAGAGCTAAAC
>NW_021453532.1:0-235 GCF_001605985.2 Dendrobium catenatum
AGAGAGAGAGAGAGAGATCAGAGAGAGAGAGAGGGAGGCACCGAACCCTACCTCTCTACTTGCCGCCGACTTTGCCTCCTCCTCCGACGTTCTCTCATTGTCGGATTGGAAGTTGCGGCATTTTGAGCGGAAGCACCAACAGGGAGCTCGCTGGCTGAAGGTAACTTTCTCCCTTTCCTGCGCTTCCTCGGCCAAATCTCGTAAATCCCCAAATCGAGAGCAATAAGGGAGGAGA
>NW_021453533.1:0-366 GCF_001605985.2 Dendrobium catenatum
GTGACTTGGCGTATTCTGATTGGTCTCAGGATAACATTCGGCGTCTGCACAGAATAATTAATCCTGCAATGAGATGCAAAACTCTCAATCATGGGGTTAAAATTAGCTTAGAATATTGAACCAATTTTTGATGAAAATGAAAGATTTTAAATTTATTTTTAAGACAATTTGAATATGAGCAATCATTTAAGTATTATATTTTATTCATCTTAAAATAATCATGCATTCCTTGTTTTAGAATAAAATCAATTCCATGGATTTTTTTCTCCATGATGAAAGAGGGCTAAATTAATTAAATCTTAATCATTATTAAAAATAATGTAATAGAAATTAAATTTTAATTTGAGCATTATTAGAAATGATAAA
>NW_021453534.1:0-391 GCF_001605985.2 Dendrobium catenatum
CTAAGGGGTATAATCAAATTGAAGGGATTGATTTTGAAGAAACTTTTGCCACTGTAGCTAGATTTGAAGCAATTAGGATTTTGTTAGCCTTTGCATGTTTTAAAGAATTCAAATTATATCAAATGGATGTGAAAAGTGCATTCTTAAATGGGGTAATTGAAGAAGATGTTTTTGTAGAATAACCACTAGGTTTTGAAAATTGAAAATACCGAAATCATGTTTTCAAATTGAAAAATGCATTATATGGAATTAAACAGACATCTAGGGCTTGGTATGAGAGGTTGAACACCTTCCTACTTGAAAGATCTTTTGAAAAAAGAAGTGTGTATACAACTCTCTTTTTGAAGAAATTTAGAAAGGATATACTAATTGTTCAAATTTATGTGGATGA
>NW_021453535.1:0-230 GCF_001605985.2 Dendrobium catenatum
TTGGCGGCTCACGTGGCAAACGCAAGAGGTGGAGAAGTTCCACCTCTGTTGAACGGGCCGGTCTCGTGTGGACTGGCTGGACCGGTCCATAACAATACTCCCCTCCCAAAGATCCACCTTGTCTGAAAGGTGGAAAAATGACACCCCTCCTCAATTCCTTCTTCATCACAAATGGTAAGAACTAAAAGAGTTCTGTCCTTACACCTATGCCCCATCGTATACCTCTCGTC
>NW_021453536.1:0-224 GCF_001605985.2 Dendrobium catenatum
TATAAAATAAACTAGTACAAAAACATATAAATAAATTACTAAAAAAAAATCGTAGCCGTTGATCTCCGATGTCCTCATCACACTCCCAACTCTCCCAAAAGGATAGAAAGTGCACAACCAAGGCTTTATAGCCAATGCACTAGTAACTATAGTGTCCACCATATTCAAACATGATTACAATCCAAAGGAAAATTAGCACAAAACTAGCAATGTACTGGGTTATC
>NW_021453537.1:0-434 GCF_001605985.2 Dendrobium catenatum
AATTAATTGTTTATTATATATTATAATTGTGTTAATTCATTAAGGAAAAAAAATTGCCCTCCAAAGCATTGATATATAATATCGTTTCTAGTTAGTAGCGTAAAAAAGTCGAGCTAACTCGAGTCATCTTTAACATGAGCTTGAGCTAGATTAATTAGTAAAATTCTCACTTAATTTTATGAGTTCAAGTTGACTCACGAGTTGGCTAATTTTTTTTTAAAAAAGAGAATTTTATATAAATTCAAGCATTTTTTATTTTAATAGGAGAATAATAATAAGAAATTAAATGAGAAATAATAAGAGATAATTTGAAATAAAGATAACAATTATAATTTTGAAATATTTTAATAATTTTGTACTAAACTTGTTGAATTTTTATTTTAATTGTATTTAATATCCACTAGCTAATCAGTCAAGTTGGAGCTTTTTCAAAC
>NW_021453538.1:0-1165 GCF_001605985.2 Dendrobium catenatum
AAGCGCCCGGAACCACGAAACCCTAGCAGAGCGGCTGCTATTAATGTGTAAAAAACCCACAATATTAATATAATTGCTCCATATAAATTGCTTTTGAGAGATCATCTTAAAAAATATTGCTCATATTTGTTTGGATTTAAGTCCATTCTTAATTAATGGTCATAAAGAGGATGCAGATATAGTTCAGTCAAGCTACAGAGATAAAAGTTTGAAAATAGTTGTCACAAACCAACGTTTATCATTCTGTCTTGCTACCAGTCAATGCCTGTATAAAAATGAAATTAAATCCTGAGAACTCACCAGTATGAAATAATTTTCTACACTAATTAGGGAGTAACAAAATCCCATGTGTGATTATCAAGGAGATACCCATTTCAATATCCATTGTGTATTTTCAATTAGGATCAAGGATCTAGTGCTTCTTGAAAAGTTCAATGTATAGAAGAAATTGAAAGAGACGAAGCAAAATTATAAAAGAAGTTAAATGATTACGATATGTAAAACTATATCATTAGGTGAGTAAAATACATGCAACTTTACGAAAAGATGGAGATATAAGGCTAGTGGCATAATAAGACGATGTGTCGTAGGAGGGAAGAGCTTAACCATAGGAGATAAATGGAAAGAGGCGCAATATCAGGTTGTCATGGCCGACAAGTATAAGTCTATAGCAAATTAACAGGTATCGAAATAAGAGGTGAAGATGAAGGGGAGAGAAGGGTAATAGAGAGATGTTTCATGAAATATAATATCAGTGATATGAATGAGATTATGACAACATTTTTTTTTTTTTTTTGAGTTTAACAATAATAACACGGGAAAGTACATTTAACAACCTTTTTTTAAGGCTTAAATTTAATTATAATATTAATGCCAAGATGAGTTCATGATTTTGGCTTCTATTAAATTATTAGGCTTCGTTTTTTATGGTTGTACGTACCATAATTTCGCTAGGCTGTTATTTTTTCGTTGTTTTTCAAAAGATTTTATACTAAGAAATTGTTTTCTAGAATAATTTTAAGAAGTTATTTTTTCTATAATAATTTTTAGAAATAATATAAAAAATAAGCCTTATCATACTTGTAAATTTGGTTCTTATTTGTCTCATTTACAGCATATAAAAGGAATAGATAACTAAGAGCAGCATTGACGGGAGAATGGAATA
>NW_021453539.1:0-200 GCF_001605985.2 Dendrobium catenatum
TTCATTTGTCTGATCTCCTCTTCTAATACTTCTACCTTTCTTCCCGCCATAAGTCCCCGGATCTTTATTAGGCTCAACCACCACAAAAACAGCAAAAATTACAGCCTGAAATATATTTTAAAAAAATTGTTATAGGAATTCTCCAAAAAAAGCCCAAAAACAATCTGAAAACCGCTCTGATATCAATTTGATAAGGAATA
>NW_021453540.1:0-206 GCF_001605985.2 Dendrobium catenatum
ATATTTGTGGTATTCTCTATAACCTGAGCTCTATTTGCGCATCCCCTTCTTACCTGAGCCGCTTCTCCTCTAGCTTGTGGATTGTTGTTTTGTCCTCCTCCACCTTTTTTACTTATGTGATCGGTTTTTGGCTCTATTTTACTGCTGTTGGTTTGCTCGGGATCTACCCTTTCTCAGATATTGTCTATTAGGACGGTTCTATTTTA
>NW_021453541.1:0-345 GCF_001605985.2 Dendrobium catenatum
CGAACAAAAAGTAAGTACGAATAATGAAGGGATTAGTAAATGATTGGAATTCAATCACCCACTATTCCACTCCCCCATGATTGCTTTTCATTCATAGAAGCTATGTTTAAAATTTCATGAAATAGCGAGTCTCCCAAAATTAAATTAATTTAGTAATATAGTAAATAATTAAAAATAAATATATATTGAAAGAAAATAAATAAAATTTTATGAAAATAAATATAATTCAAAATAGTTCCATTCATAGGTATTTGGGAGACCCACTGACCACCCAATCAAAGTTTCAAAATAATGTTTTAATTTCAAAATAATTAGGGTAATTAATTATTTAAATAGGGTTATAAT
>NW_021453542.1:0-360 GCF_001605985.2 Dendrobium catenatum
GGAAAAGAACTTTCAAACTATGAAAAAGTAAAAAAAATTGTGAGATGCTTGCCTTCGTCATATGATGCTAAAATTACTGCAATCACTGAATCTAAGGATTTGAACACTTATTTTATTGATAACTTACTTGGCTCACTCATTGCTTATGAGAAAGAGGTGAATCAAAGAAATCTTGATGCAGGTGAGAAGAAGAAGGAGGAAATAGTTGCATTAAGGCGCACAAATCAGATTCTGAATCATCCGGGTCTGAAAGCGATGAAGTTGCCTTCGTCACAAGGAAATTCAAAAGCTTTCTAAGGAAGAAACAAAAGCATCATCAAAAATGGAGAAAAGGTAAGGATCATAAACATGTTAAAGGAT
>NW_021453543.1:0-319 GCF_001605985.2 Dendrobium catenatum
AAAATCAGATGTCGTACGAGAAATCGGCGGCATAACGACAATATACAGAATTTACACAGAAATCACATATTCAGAACTTTACCAAATTACCACAGAACATGTAAAACAACAATATAAGACTTTCATTGTACCGAAGCAACATTTTTCAACATCCTGATAAATATCTATTCGATAAAAATCTCATAGTACTCAAAATACCCGATAAAAACTTTACAGAAAATACTCAAATCGTGTAGAAATATCATATCAGAAATTTATCAAAAGTTGTGCGGTAAAACTTTTGTCAATACAAAATTATGCGCATTTTTCGGTAACGGAA
>NW_021453544.1:0-412 GCF_001605985.2 Dendrobium catenatum
ATTCCCAACCCTAGTTAGAACACTTCGGGTTAAATAGCATATTACATAGGTTGTTTTAGATCAAACCATTATTTCCCCATGATTTCTGTTCATGTTTAAAGTATGTGTTTAAAATTTCGTGTAATTTCATCCACTCAGTCAAGAGAACGAAGCAAAAATCGAATTAGGGTTTCGGTCCGGCGATAGCAGCGCCCAGGGTTGCCCTGGACCGTTGATCTCGCTGATCAACGGTCCGGATCGCGCTGTTTCTCGCGGTCAAGCCTGATCGCTGGCCTTCAGCCGCGGTTTCGCAGTCCAGGCAGTGACGTGGCGCGATCTGGACCCTTGATTCCAAACCGCACGGATCGGACGGTCGGGATCGAATGCCGACGTGGTTAAGTGCTCGGCACTGATTCCCGTGCCGCCGGTTTAT
>NW_021453545.1:0-331 GCF_001605985.2 Dendrobium catenatum
TTTAATAATAAATCATTGTCTTATTGTCATTATACAGGCGCGCTGTCATGAGTGCGACTGCATATTTCTTTATGAAATTTTATATGAATTTAAAATTTATGATTTATGGTTGAGATCTAGGGTTATTATGGGATAGACTTTTTCTTTCTTTTCAAAATGATTTTTTAGTAAAAAATTTTTAATTCAAAAAAAAAATTATTAGAAAACATTTTTAGAAAGGAACAAAAAAGTAATCTCAAACGAAGTCTTAGGTGTCATTTTCTTTTTAGGTGACTTCATTTTTCATTGAAAAGCTCATTTTGTTATTATCGTCGGTTGTTAGCCATGACTA
>NW_021453546.1:0-3569 GCF_001605985.2 Dendrobium catenatum
GAAGGGCTTTTCCGACTCGTGGTTTACCGGCGGAAAGTTTTTCGCCGGAAATTAGCATTTTCGATGGATTTTAGCCATTTTTTCGACGAAAATGACCGCCGGAAATGACGTTTTTTCCTGTAGTGTTCGGAAGTGATTTTCTTCACTTGTACTCTTTCCTCCGAGGTCACAAAAATTAACACATAAGAAATAATTTATTATCCGTAAGCTAAAGCTAATAATCTCAAACTTAATTCTTCTCATATAAAATTACCATAGCCTCTCTCTCTCTAATTTTGTATAATATCACTAAGCACTCAAAATTAACCTATTGTTAAAGCATAAATTAAATTAAAATAAACCTAATTTTCGGATTTAAATTAATTATAAATTAGGAAAAATAATATTTTGTGAAAAATCCTAATTTATACTATTAGAAACCCTCCTATGATCATTTGGAACATTACTCCTTAGAAAATCTTCTTAAATATCCAATAGTATGAAAAACCCCTAATTTTCCAACTCAATATTTTTGGGGAAAAACCTCATTTTCATGCTTAAAATCATCTCCTAAACCTTCCCTAAAAATCTCCTAAAGAAAATTTGAAGTTTCCATTAAACCCTAAAAATTTCTTTATCAAAGAACTCTGATGAAAACAATGAAAATTTCTCTTCGGAACTCACCTTACTTCTCCCCAACATTCTCCTTTCGATCCCCTCTACAAATCATCACTGGAATCCTACGCCAAAGCCGTCGTCCGTCCCTTGCCCGTCCGCCTCCTGCGTTCGGCCGAGTGGAGCAACCGCAAGAAAGAATGAAAGGGACAGAGTCCCTTAAAGCTACAGGGTCTTTATGGATTGCTAAAAGTCCATCTTTCCCTCACATGCTTTATCTTTGTTCTAACATCTTCAAGGGCATTTAAATAATTTGTTGTTCAAATTATAACTTCGACGATTTTTTATTTAAAATCTATGTGAAATTTCATATAAGTCTTTTATACATATTTGCTCGAAATTTTAAATACAATTTTATAAAATTAATTTCATCAAAAACCGACGACTTTGAAATTTTACTTAAATTTTGTCGCGGCGCATTGAAGAAAAGTGTGCGATGTCTAAAATTGACATTTTCGGGTTTTACACATAACACGTAACATTCATATAGAAGTATTAGGAAGGAAAAGATAGACAAAATGCAACATCAATTCAAGTTAAAAAATAAAATTATGTAAAATAAGTTTATAACCTCATAAAATAGTCAATAAGAATGAATGGAGATTGATTCAAAAAGCATACGCCAAATAATTGGGTTAAGAAATAACAAGGATGATGATCATGACGGTGATAACTCCTAAATATTGACCATTCCAATTTCCAAAAATAGAACTAAATTTAGTAAGATAGGTGTTGCAAAACAATTCTTTATAGCTGATTGCAGGACAGCTATTTGAAAGCGTTTCTCTTCACACTCTTTAAATATAATCCTTGCAAGACTATAACTATGATTCACAATTCATAGACTTTAAATGGGTTAAGGAACGTGTTGAAAACAAGCCAGAATTGCACAAAATTCTGTAAAAGATATCCAAATCCATAGTCATTCTTATTCATAGAGCCACTTATAACTACAAATACCATTTTAATTAGAGGGGAGGTTTTGAGGGTAAAGAGCATCATTTGAGTGAACAACAACTCGCTAGTGGAAAGATACATCCATTCTGATAAATAAGCCTTTTGTTTTCCCTAAATTTAAAAAAAAAAAAGATTCAAGTTACCGAAGCTTTTTCATTTTCGGGATAATCTTTATATCAATGACGCAGATAGCACTCTCCACCAAAGACAAGGATTTTAAAGCTAGAATCACATTAAACTAATATATATATATATATATATGTACCAGCATTAGCATTTAGCCTCAACATCTAACCAAGGCCATAATGATTATAATGAAGCTTATAAAAATTTAAAAAATAAAAAATAGAAACCTAGCAAAGATGGTAGTGAGTAAAGCAAAAGTGCAACTTTTGATATTTTATATAATTAGCTTGATACTAAAAAACATAAATAAAATGACTAAAGATAGATATTAGATCGAGAAATTTTGATCAAGTTAGACGCACTTAAAAAAGAAGACAATAGGATCATGTTTAAGGATGAAGTCATCAAGAAAATATAGAAATGTTACCTTGAGATACTACAAAATGAAAGCTTTAAGTAAAATTTTATTTTGGAACAACATAATAAAAAAAATATGATGAAGTATCATATAGATTGATCCAAAAGAGAATTGCAGTTAGCTCTAAAAAAATGCATAAATGTAAGTCTTTAAGTCGAAATGAGATACCTATCGAGATTTGGATGGATATGGAGGATTTTGCAATGATTTAGACAATAAATCTTTCAATGGATTTTTGAAGGCTAAGACAATGTCAATGATTGGAGAGAATAATATGTTGATGCAAATATTTAGACAAAAAAAAAAAGACAATGCTCAAGTTTATGCTAATTTTAGATTAATTAAACTTGATGATTTATACAACGAAACTAATGGAGAGAGCAATCGAACATAGGCATATTAACTTTAAGAGAATCAATTTGACTTCATGCTAGAAAAATTTATTATAGAGGTTATTTTTAAGTCAATTAATAAAGAAGCATAGAGAACAAAAAATTGAAATTCATGAATTCTATTGTTCTTGAAAAGGCACACAATTGAGCACAATTAGAATTGATTTGGTGCAACTTAAGGTAGAAAGGCGTGTGTGATTAGTATATTGACATTATTAAAGATATTTATGATGAAGCTATGACTAATATTAGAAAAAGTTGTGGAATGACTCAAGAGCTTAAAATTATCATGATTTGCATCTACGATCAACATTGAGTCAATATCTTCTTGTATTGGTTATGGATATGCTAACAAAAGGATATTAAAAAAAGAAGAGAATTGATGTATGCTTTTGCAGATAATATAATTCTAATTAATAAGACAACCATTTAAATAAGTGAAGAATCAAAATTGTGGAGAAAATATTTATAGAAAGAGATTTTAGAGTTAAGCGAAGAAAGATTGAGTATATGATATACAATTTTGCTAGATATAACGTTGACAATTATCATTCAATATTATTAGAAATTAAAGTGATACCTAATTGTGATTAGTATAAGTATCATGTGATTATTATAGAAAAGAATAGAGATATATGTGAGAATAGAACTTATAGGACAAAGGCTAAATGGTTAAAATAAAGTGCCTAAAGAGATTTGTATGATAAGAAGATAGAGTAGTGACTTAAAGGTAAATTTTATAGAATTAATTTTAGGAGAATAATGTTGTATGAATCGAAGCATTAGCCTATAAACAAATCATTGATATCTAAATTAAGCATGGGAGAAATAAAAATGTTAAGAAGGATCTGTGAATAAAGTACAATGGATAAATTAAAAATAGTTATACTAAAGGAAAGTATGGAGTGATATCTATTGAATATAAGGAGTCTAAAAATAGACTTAAGTGGTTTGAACATAAATAACATAGGAAAGAAAATAGTCCCTGTTGGAGAATTTTTTGTATCCTCGAACGGATTGCA
>NW_021453547.1:0-730 GCF_001605985.2 Dendrobium catenatum
GCAAAAGGTGTTTCAACCCTAACTCCATCAACTAATCAAGTTGATTTTGTATAACCTTCCTGGACTAAGATCTACATACGATAATCAAGTGATTGTAAGAAAGTAGACATGCGTGTTTTGTAAAAATCAAAAGGTATATTGTCAAACAGTGGAGGTCTAGTAATAGAGTAACCCTTAGGTGTATTTTGGTTTCCAAATGTACCCATCTACGTTAATTAAAAAGTAGTTTAAACTTATGATTTTGAAACAAAGCTTGGGTATCACTTGTTGAGTCTAGTAAATAGGTTGTTAAGCCTAAGTTAATGTCCAAAGACTACCAAGAGGGGGGGGGGGGTGAATTGGTATTTTTAAAAAATTGTCTCTCTTTTAGATGAGTTGAACAGAAAATAAACTTTAATGATTTTTTTTTAAAAAAAGTTTTTTAACCACAACTTTTTTTTTAAACAAAAAAATACATAAAATAAAAAATAGTAAAAATAAACAACACAAGATTTATAGTGGTTCGGTCTAAACTAGACCTACATCCACTCCCCAGAGGTACCCTCTGAGTATTGCACTAATAGTAATAGTATCTCTCCTTTTGCACCCACAGCAAGGCGGAGAAGCCTTTACAAACACTCTTTCCAACAATACTCAGTGCGGCAGAGAACCATCATCCTTTTACACTATCCTCAGTGTTCGCAGAGAACTGTCTGTCCTTTCACACTCTCCTAGTGTGGGCAGAGAACCC
>NW_021453548.1:0-423 GCF_001605985.2 Dendrobium catenatum
TAATGTGGTGGGGAGATCCACTTGTGTCCTTCGTACTGGTGCTTTTGAAGACCCCATGCACGCTCGCGTAGCGTGGTGGGATGAAAGATGTACGACCCAGTGTCCCCCAACACCTACCATACATGCTCGAGTAGTATGGTGGGATGATCCAGTTTCCATGGTTTTCCCCTAAATAGAGGAGGCATTGGAAGGCTGCCGAAATTTTCAGTTAATTATGGATAGGACTTGGAAAAAATGTGGACAATTTGAATTTGTGCTCGTATTTGAGTTTGAGCAAAGAAAATGATTTTAACTCAATTTAAACAATAACCAAACTTGCAAATCAAATGAGATGAACAAAGATTTGAACATTTGAACAAAGTGCAAGAAGACTTGATTTGGGACCACAGTGAACATGAACCCGAACTAAAGTTGGACTTGATT
>NW_021453549.1:0-328 GCF_001605985.2 Dendrobium catenatum
GAAATGATCGAAGAGGTGCAGATTTTGGCGGTAGAAGAGAGGAATTCCAGCGTCGAGGTGCTGAATTTCAGCGTCGAGGTGCGGAATTTGAAGGTAGGAGAGGGGAATACGACGAAAGTGCTGATTTTGGCGGTAGAAGAGAGGAATTTCAGCGTCGAGGTGCTGAATTTCAGCGTCCAGGTGTTGATTTTGAAAGGGGAAGAGGGGAATATGATGAGGGATTCGGATACCATCGTCGGAGGGAGGATCGGGACACTTGGGGAGCACTTCCTCTTCGAGGATCTCCGACGATCGGGACACTTGGGGAGCACTTCCTCTTCGAGGAATG
>NW_021453550.1:0-1168 GCF_001605985.2 Dendrobium catenatum
TATGGAATTAATTGATGTTATTGATTGCTATTAATTGATACATACATTCTATTGATTGGACAAATGATATATATACAATGAATTGACTAGACGACGCGATTGATTGAACTGATAGTATTGATTGATAGACACCGATGGATAGATATTGGCTTCCAGTCACTTATTGATTTGATTGCTGAGACATATTGATTTATCAATATTTTTACCGCTGTATTGAGTATTGACTATTGATTTCCGTACTGATTTGATTTTTGTTGTTCAGACTTGCTTTCATTGACTCTGGATTTCCGCATTGCATGGACTCATTGACCATTGATTGACTTGATTTACTTTGACCTGCATATTGATAGCATCGCCGTGCTTTGATTTCAGTTGTAGGCTTTGGTGACCTGCTGGGCTTTGTAAGCTCATTATATGTGGTTGAAATTTTCAGGTCCGAGCAAGGCAACTGGAATGGAGTTCGATCAGAATGTCAGACGAATCCTTTCACTATTGATTCTGGGGCATCACAATATTGTTGTCAAATCCTCCACTGAAGTTGAATACAGTGATCTTGCCTCTGTCGTTTCCGATATCTTTTGGCTTCGTTGACTACTACGTGGCTTTTGACATCCCAATTTCTTCACCAACGCCACTTCATTGCGACAGCACGTCAGCTTTAGCTTTAGCTAACAATTTAGTATTTTATGCCAGTACAAAGCATATCGAGATAATTTATAATTTTATTTGAATTGTATAACTCAAATGAAGTCACTCTTCATCGTATAGACTCCAAGGATCAACCTGTTGATCTCCTTAATAAACCCTTCTCACCATCCATGTTTACAACTCTTCATGCCAAATTAACGCTCCAATATATGGATCATTCATTTGCAGGGTAGTGATAACTGATCATGGGATAAGCTATCCACCCTTTAGGCCTTTAAATGTTCCACCACATAAAGCTCTGTTGAAAGATCTGGCATTTTTTCCAGAATTAATCATCACCGCACATTTCTAACCAAGCCATATCATCTCTACCGTTAATCTATAACAGATTTCGTCTTTAGTTCAATTTATCTGCAGCATTTGTATATATATACCCAAAACCTACACTATGATCTTGATGAAAATTCAAAATGAAATATCTTCTGTGAGACCTCGTTCCCTTACTGTTCCTCTCTAATTT
>NW_021453551.1:0-291 GCF_001605985.2 Dendrobium catenatum
GTTGCTCTATTCAGGGGACCTGTTTCACTATTTTTAAATTTCATCTCTATTTCCTTTTTTCCTTTTTAGCTAATTTCTTGCTTAGTTTCCTTGCTAGCCTTTTTTACAGGTTTTTGGAGCTTCGCGCTCGTTTTGTGCAAGGGACTTTCAGGGGCTTTTTGAGTATGCTGAAGAATTTTAGCATTTTATTTTTAGTTTTTGATCATAGAATGTTTCTAGGGTTTCTTGTTATTTTGGTTAGTAGGGACCTCCGACTCCTAGGTTTCTTTTTAATTTGGTTTGTAGCTCTTC
>NW_021453552.1:0-409 GCF_001605985.2 Dendrobium catenatum
TCTTAGGTAAAATTATAATTTTCTTGCTTTTAAAATTTTTTTTCTAGTGAGGAATAATTTTGTGCAATTAAATCATTTAGAGTGTGGTAGCTCTAAAAAAATTATCATCTGATTTTTTTTAAAAGAAAAAATTATAATATCAACAATAATTTTATAACAATTTTTCCCAAGTAAACCTTATAGTATGCTTGAAGCTACCCTTTCATAGATTTATTTTTTAGATAAGAGCTCGTTTTGTTTAGATATAGCTTCATGTTTGTTTTTTTCATGAAGAAGATGGGTGAGCTTGTGCCCTCAACTTTAAGCTGGGTGCAATCAAGCTCAATTCAACTTATCTACCTCTCAATACTCAACTTATTTACCCCTTAATATTAGGTTAAAAAGCATGACAAACGAGCTCACCATCAAC
>NW_021453553.1:0-379 GCF_001605985.2 Dendrobium catenatum
ACTCCTTACCTCTACCGACCCTTCCATGGACGAGAAAGTCTAGACGAAGAAGAAGCAGAGCAATCCTTGAAGTAACTCTTATGAATCCCCTCACAAGCTCCCCCTCACAAGATCCTCTCTCTCTCTCACACTATCTATTTCTCTCCTCAAGGCCTTCTCAGGTCAAGGCAGTAGCCAAAGGTTTTCCAAAATATTGAACAAGAGTTCTTAAATAAAAGAGCTTCAAAGGAGCTCATTAATTGCAAGTTGCCGACTTTATCGTCCGGGCCGATATGGATATCGGCCTGGCCGATCAGTACAAATCTTAGAAGATCGGCCAGAGTATCGGCCTTGATGCAAAACTGTATGATTGAAAATTGGCTTGATCATCCAGGCCGAT
>NW_021453554.1:0-599 GCF_001605985.2 Dendrobium catenatum
CAGTTGTAGGCTTTGGTGACCTGCTGGGCTTTGTAAGTTCATTATATGTGGTTAAAATTTTCAGGTCCGAGCAAGGCAACTGGAATGTAGTTCGATCAGAATGTCAGACGAATCCTTTCACTATTGATATATGGGGCATCACATATCTAATGATGATTGAAAAATTCATTTGAAGGATAACTTAAAGAGTAGCTTTTTGGATCAAATTGATTGGTTAGAGGAGTTTGCTTTCTTGTTTGGGGAAGTTTGTGGTGAACCTGGGGCTGAGTCAAATGATATGTATGCTTTGAGGATTGGTCATCCTGTTGCTAAAGATTCCTCACTTGGGAGGGGTAAACGTAGTAGGAAAAAATCCTATTAGTAGTCTTTCTCTCTGCTGTTGTGGATTTCTTTGTTTGGTTTGGTGCCATTGGATTCTATTTGAGGGCTGCTGGAATGTCTAAGGTAATGTTTTTTTTTGGTGTCTTTGGCTTCTTGGTGCTGGTTTTGTCATGGGTGATGCTTGTTTTTTGGACTGAGTCTTGGACAATGATGAGGCTGCAATTTGCTTCCCCCTATTGGTTGTGGCTCGTTGGCAACCATGGTGGTCCGTTGGATGG
>NW_021453555.1:0-250 GCF_001605985.2 Dendrobium catenatum
CACCCAATTGAATTAAAATTAATGTGGATGCATCACTACTTAATATGTAGGAAGTTGGAGTTGGTGGAGTTGTACGAGACAACAAAGGGAGATTTTTTTTGGTATATAGTCACTCATGTATTCATTGGGATATTTGATATCTTGAGGTTTTTTCTATCCGATTTACTAAAGAAATTGTCAAAGATTGGATGCATGACTATCAAGGTATTATTATAGAAAGTGATAACTTTAATGTTATTAAGTATTTGCA
>NW_021453556.1:0-325 GCF_001605985.2 Dendrobium catenatum
TAATAGAACCATTGGTGAATAAAATGAAATCATCCGCTAAACTCAAATGCGATATAGGGAAGCCTCTAATAGTGCGAAAGTTTAATCTAGGATTTCATAAAAATAAATCATTTAACCCTCTAGAAAGATATTCCATAGCAATGATGAAGAGGGCAGGAGACATAGTATCACCTTGACGAATGCCTTTGACAGAGTTGAAAAAACCATTATCCTTGCCATTAATAATCACAGAGAAAAAACAGTTTTCAATACTATTCTTAATAATATATATAAAGGAATTGCCAAACTCGAACATAGAAAGTACTTTGTAAAGGAAATTCCAATT
>NW_021453557.1:0-303 GCF_001605985.2 Dendrobium catenatum
ATTGATTGGAGCACTTTGTGCATCTTTTGATTTTTGATACAGTTTGTGCATCTTTCCATTTTTTGGCGATCATTGTGCATCTTTTATTTTGGCATCATTGGCCACTTTTTTTTGTTATTTTTGTAAGCTAGATCCCTTTTCAAAACTCTTAAATATTCTCAGTTGTGAATATATCTTTTAAATATTAGAGAAGAAAATCCCACTCTCTAATAAAGGGAAGAATAAACCACAAAACATAATCAAATTCATATGATAAATACAATAACAAGATTTCAAAGAACTTATAAGTAATATAAAGACTTT
>NW_021453558.1:0-642 GCF_001605985.2 Dendrobium catenatum
AGATTAAGTAGATGAAAACACATTGACTACAAATTTTTAAAAAATAAGGACAAGGAATATAATACCATATCAGCGATGATTTTGAAAATTAAGTAAAAAGAGACAAAAGAAAAATAAGACACACTAAAAAGTTAAAACAACAAAAAAGAAAAAAGAAAACAAAAAGCAAAAGAAAATAATTAAAAGTTTCATGCATTTAAGTCAATCACACCCAATCTGGTCCTTAAAGAACTGAAAGTGTCGAAGGCTAGTGGTCTAGTAAAGATGTCCGCCAGTTGGTTTTCAGTTGTCACATGGTGTAACTCAAAGTCTCCCTTAGTCACATGATCTCTAATAAAGTGATGCCTAATGTCAATGTGTTTAGTCCTTAAATGTTGGATAGGATTCTTAGAGATGCATATGGAACTAGTGTTTTCACAAAAGATTCAGATGGTGCTTACATGTAATCCTAAATCCAAAACCTGTTGTTTCAACCAAAGGACTTGGGCCACACAACTTCTAGTATTCAGCTTCAGCAGTGGAAAGTGCAATAGAGTTTTGCTTCCTACTAGCCCAAGAGACCAAAGATTGTCCAATGAATTGACAAGTTCCAGAAGTGCTTTTTCAATCCACCTTGCATCCTGCAAAATCAGAGTCAGAAAA
>NW_021453559.1:0-247 GCF_001605985.2 Dendrobium catenatum
TTGATTCAACAAATAAGTGATTTTCATGTGTCTAATTTACTCAACATGGGTTGAATGGATGAGATTTTCATACAACCTTTTGAGTTGTAGAAAGGAATGAACTTCTCTACAATTTTTTGACTTGTAGGAAAGAATGGAGAAATGCAATTTTAGAGATTGCAAATCAATGAAGAACATTTGTTGTCCAAAGAAGGAAATGCACTCTCTTAACTTGGGCTTAGGAGAATGAGGGATTTCCTACAACTTT
>NW_021453560.1:0-223 GCF_001605985.2 Dendrobium catenatum
CTTTTTTTTTTAATATGCATAAGATTAGAACTCAGAACTCTCTTTCAGAGATATAGGAAATAAATTCTACATGGGCAATAAGCCCATCAATGGATGGCTGCTAAGTAAATGTAAAGTTAAAGGAATCCACAATTTTGATTTTTGATTTTATGTAAATAAATTGTATTTTTTTAATGAGCAATGCTGTACACAGAAGATACCAACCAACTTAGTTCATAAAAAT
>NW_021453561.1:0-268 GCF_001605985.2 Dendrobium catenatum
GTATAGACTAAGAAGTCCTACTCAAAGGAAAGAAAGGCCCGAATGGCTGAATCAACATGCATGGTTCATACCAGCATTCGGAGGCTTTATGGTACTAAAGAGAAACTGGGAAAAGAAAATCAAGCACTCAATCACATGCGTGAGAAAAAAGATGGAGGTGGCGTCATCCTGTGATGCAGATAAGTAGGATTTATAATCCCTGAAAGGAACGGACCTATCTACTATTTAAGACATACTACGAGACCGAATGTAATAGCCTTGAACCCTG
>NW_021453562.1:0-208 GCF_001605985.2 Dendrobium catenatum
GTAGAAAAATAATATTTTAAAGAATAAATAGAAAATCATAAGTTGTCTCAAATGAAGTCTTAGAATTGTTTGATATGACTGCATTATTTAATAATGTTATTATAAAATAGTTGTGAAGAAAATATTTTTTTTGAAAGATGCTGAAAAAAATAACTTCTTAACACAAAATTTTTTTTGAACATTATGAGAAAATAATAACCAAACAAAA
>NW_021453563.1:0-268 GCF_001605985.2 Dendrobium catenatum
TTAAAATTCCTAATCTACTAATACTTAAAGTTTAACTTAAATCCCTCTTTTAAGCTTCAACAAACTCAGAATCTTAGACAACTTTAACCATTCAACCACCTTAGGATCTACCCCTGCCACACGACCTTCTACGCACACTTTATATGATGTTCTAGGACAACCAACTCTAGATCTAGGTTAGGCCGGTGTTTATTTTACTGCTGTGTGCTGGATTTTTCGTAGTTTTCACTACATGTTGTGGATGAAATTACTTTGCTGTGTCTGCTTA
>NW_021453564.1:0-254 GCF_001605985.2 Dendrobium catenatum
CTTTGATAGCCATCGTAATGACTACGATTTAGGCCTCGTTTGGGATGACTTTCTTACTGTTTGGGATGACTTTCTTACTGCTTTTTAAAGCAGTTTTTTAGTACTATAAAGTTGTTTTAAGAAACAGTAAGAAAGTCGTCCCAACACAGCTCACCTTGACCTGTCGGTTGTGAGCTTAGGCTTCTAGCTAAGAGGTTTTGGATTCGAGTCTCTATGTATGCTTTGTGTGTAAGTTTGCCTTAAATGGCCTAAAT
>NW_021453565.1:0-645 GCF_001605985.2 Dendrobium catenatum
CAAACACAACCCACCACCACCAGCAAACAAGCGCAAGGGCAAACAAGGAAAGAAGGACACCCAAGGCACAACAAAGAATAAGCCACGGGGCTCTTCCAACGATTTCGACGCCAGCGCCCACCGCACCCACCCCCAACGAAGCCCAACATGCCAAGTCTTCTCCACCTCCGCGCCCTTCTGGCACGGTCCTTACCGACCAAACCGTACATGTCAACAACGACTCTTTGTCAATTAACATCATGTAAGTACTTCATAAGATTGTACACAAAGCTAAGACCTATCCACAAGGGAAAGGGCCTCATTCGTAACGAAAATCGACTGCAATAACTCAGTGGCTTCATTAAACCAAATTGGGCTAGACCCCATGGTTTTTCCCCCTTTTTCAGGGGTTTTCCATGTAAAAATCTTGGTGTCTCATAAATGCTAGACCCTTTCTCTCCTTATCTGATTGCGTGCCATATTTTCATACAACGCTAAGACGTTAAATATGATATTTCTCTACCGCCGCGAATACTCCTGGACGCAACAGGCCTGATATTATGTTTAATATATATTTGTGTACAAGATTTCAAGCTAATCATAAGGAATTCCACTTAATAGCAGTTAAACAAATATTACGCTATTTGATAGGAACTCCTAAGTTAA
>NW_021453566.1:0-253 GCF_001605985.2 Dendrobium catenatum
TTGCCCCCCCTCAAAATTGAAGCTGGTTTCGCCCCTGCCTCTTGAGGTAAGTACCAAAGTTGATTTGTAATGGGCTTGAGATTAAGAGGTGGAGAGCTCAATTAGACAAAAAACCTAGAAGAAAGAAGTCACAATATTATACCCTAGAGTCGGCTTTGAATTGTGGTTGTATACCTTATAGGGAAAAGAGTTGACTAGAGATAAATTCGGAACTAGAAATTCTCTATTTTTCTTCTGCCAACCAATCTAATCA
>NW_021453567.1:0-718 GCF_001605985.2 Dendrobium catenatum
GTGGGAAGGCTAGTCTCCCAAAATTTCCCCTAAACGGTGGAGACGCCGGGAGGCTGCCGAAATTTTGTTTGAAAAAGACAAGGACTTGGACAGAATTTGGACATATTGGACTTGAACTTGTGGATCAAATAAAAAAAAACTAATTTTGAATTTAATAAAAATAAAATTGAAAGGAGCTCATACTTTAATATAACTTGAACAATTTTAATAAAATTTTGAATGAATAGAAGATAACAAGACTCATGATTGCAATAAATGGGACTTAATTGAATATTAAATGATGACATTCAAAATTTATTGAAGTTGAATATAAGAGAAGAACGTTGAATTGAGCTTCATATAAGAGTGATAATTGCAATCAAATATCAATTGATCAAAATGATGAATTTAAAAGAGATTTGTGATCTCTACAAAGCATAGTTGTAATGATAAGGACAATCAATAATCATTCAAGGAAGATCAAGCAGAGCAATGCAATGCGACCTAAATTGAAATAAGCCAAATTTGACATTGAACTGAATGTTTAAGAGAAAATTAATTAGTTTGATGAGCCCAATTTGTACTCAAAGCTTAATTTGGAAATTTGGGTTTGAATGTGATATGAGCCACAATGACATTGAGTTCAAATTTGGATTAAAGTTTAGAACTTGACAAAAGAGCCAAAAACTTGAATCTATGTCCAAAAATTGAATGAACTTCTTAAGTTGAGTGCAAAGAA
>NW_021453568.1:0-294 GCF_001605985.2 Dendrobium catenatum
CTTTCAAATATATGCATTCCTTCTTTCTTCCGGCGATGTAATGATTTTTAAGCTTTCCGGCTATCAATCCTTGCTCTGCCGTCTCCCCCTCCGCTCTCCTCGCCGATCTCTCCATCATCGCCGCCGATATCGATTTCATCCGTCAAACAGGCAATTTTGGCTCTCACCGCCGTGACGCGCGAGAGGCTTTCCGTTACTCCGCCATTATCGTCGCCTTCATTGACGATCTCCGTCAATTTTCCACTTCGCTTACTCGTTCTTTCGTGCTCGGGCTTTCCGATCTTCACGTTACTC
>NW_021453569.1:0-389 GCF_001605985.2 Dendrobium catenatum
TTTTCCTACCATAGGTATCCAGATCTATGCTCTGATACCAATTTGATAGAAAGTGGATGTAGAAATTGAGAAAATGCCTTGGTTGAAATTCAATTTTAGCAAAACCAGAAATTGACAACAAGAGAAATAGGAAGAACACACAATAACTTTTTATTGAATTATTTATGAAGGAAAAAAACAAGATACATTTGGATCTTTAATTGGAGAGGAATATCCTGCTCTCCCAAATCTCTAGCTACCGGATAGAGCTCTCTCAACCTAAGCAATTCTAAAATCAGCCAAACAAAATATAAATTCAACCCAATGTTGAACAACCTGCTTAAAGCATAGTATCACTATCGCATAGTAAATCTCCTAACAGCCCTTTCCATATATTCCCCTCCATCGCC
>NW_021453570.1:0-246 GCF_001605985.2 Dendrobium catenatum
ATTCTATAGATATATTTCACTGTGTTGTACTTACAATTTTTTTATTAAATTGAAATTATTTAAATCTTTAATTAGTCCTCTTATTTTGTAATAATTAAGAGCTTTGCAATGTAAAAATCTCCCAATAAAATCATTTTTTTTAGAAAGTTTCTTTATAAAAGATGTGCTTTAAAAAATAAATTTTTAAACTACTTTGAGGAAAATAAAAAATTAGCATAAGCACAATCATGATTATTCTGCATTCAA
>NW_021453571.1:0-263 GCF_001605985.2 Dendrobium catenatum
AAAGAAGTGACTATATGAGTGAATCTTGTATACATGTTAGAAATAGATATAGATTGCTTTACTTCATTAGTCCCTTCATAAGTGATACAAAGTCTAGCCCATATATCCTTTCCACTTTTGTAAGTGGAAACCCGCATATATTCTTCTGACTTAAGTGCACAAAAGAAACTATTTAAATATTTTGCATTAAGTTGTGCTAAGTTGCGTTCTTCTACAGTCCAATTTGCAAAGGGTGTTTCAACTCTAATACCATTAACTAATTT
>NW_021453572.1:0-728 GCF_001605985.2 Dendrobium catenatum
TCTTTAGTGTAGTGGACTTTTTCGTACATCGGGTTGCCATTGTACTCGAAATACTAGTAGATCTTGATCACCGTTGCTATAGGTGGATATCTATACTGTGCCCACAGTGGTTCATTATGCTTACGATATACATACTGTTGTTATCCACAAATTATTTGTAGTCATTTGCAGGGGACCGGTTGTACTCACTATGACCTCCTGAAGGTATTTGTAGGAGACCCATTGACATCAGTATTGTGTCCACCTTTCACCAATCTTAGGTGGGTTTGTTGATTGTACTTGTTTGTAGAGGCGTATCTTCCACTATCAAATGCCAGTTTTGTCATCTCAATCTACAGGCAAAGTTGCTAGTGTTGGAGAGTGGTTTCGGGTGCATGTAGGAGGGACACCAATGCATCTCATTCTTGCAGGTACGGTGCTTCCGATTTCGTAGAGACTATTGTAAGAGCCCGATATATTATTTACTTGCATGCATTGAGATCTTGTGTGTTGTTCAAGTTGGAGTTCTATCAAATCCACAAGCTCAATATATGAGCTCAAGTTCTATGTCCTCTGCGGTCCTTTGAGTTCAATTGGATGTTTATTTTCATTTGGATTTGATCCCAATTTGATTTCATTTTATTTGGATTTTGATCTTTAGAAATCATTTATGTTTTTGTTCATGTCCTCTGCTCAAGTTCAATCAAGTTCGAAAGTCCACTGCTCTTTCTCATTTGGTCCAAATATTT
>NW_021453573.1:0-705 GCF_001605985.2 Dendrobium catenatum
GGGATAAAGGCTTGATGATGTTGTTGTTGTTGTTTTTTTTTTAAACCAAAAAATGGGTTTGAAATATAAGGGGCAATGTGAGTCACAAACTCATCCCCTCTTGAGGAACAATTTGAGTTGAACAATAGGCAAAATTTCTCAGGTGATTGAGTTAGCTAAGTTAGTTTGGCATGAGAAGCACGAAACGCAAGACCCAATAATATAAGGTAAACTAAAAGAGCTCGCTAAGGTCAAATAACTTGACTACTCCTTAGCTCAACACAGCACAACCAACCTAAAGCTTGAGTAGCACCCCCATAGTATTGCAAGGCTCAATTCCACAACCTCCATTCAGTCCCAGAGAAGCTCAACCCGACACAAACGAGGATAAAAAAGTAGAGTACCATAAGCCAGATAAGACTGAGGTTAAAAGAGGCCATGTGAAACACCCTTAGGTAAATTCAAAACTTCTTCAAGCATTTGAAGGACACATCCAAAATATAAAAGAGGATATTATAAGGGAAGGTAGGGCCTTGACAGTAAGCCATGTCAAAACCTAAGAAGGAACATAAGTTCAAATGAGGAGGCATTACATCCTAAAATCCTAGATAAAGATCCTCAATAACGATCTCCATTAAAAGAAAGAATTTATATCCCTATTCTCATGATATGTACAACAATTAACATGAAAGTATTCTTTGAGAACCACTAGGTCTTGGAGAATAT
>NW_021453574.1:0-273 GCF_001605985.2 Dendrobium catenatum
TAGTGTTTGTTTGAAGTACAGAGGTTGATTCGTCCCACAAGTTAAGACGATCAGATTACAAAGAGTTTCTTCTGAATTGAAATTCATTTACAAAGTTATGCAGAATTCCGGCATCTCCCGAATATCCGGCAGAATTTATAATTTTTTTGGAGTGGCATAGCTTGTAAATAGGCGTGAGATCAAGGACAAATAGGGAGTGGTCAAATGGATGGCTGATATTGAATCCTTTGATCATACACCGTTCGTCAGACATTTGATGGTCTTAATGATGTC
>NW_021453575.1:0-251 GCF_001605985.2 Dendrobium catenatum
ACCACCATTGCCTAATAATAGTCTCTTGATCACTATCATCCAACCATTATTTCCAAACCACCATTGTCCAACTATGACTTCATCACTAGACTATTATCTTGTGATCACTATCACTGGACTAAGGTTTCTTAATTATCATCGCTAAACTATAGTTTCCCAACTAACATTGCTAGATTGATTAAGATCTCCCAATCTCTGTCTACTAATTATGGTCTCTTCATTATTGTCTGTCGAGCGTGATCTCCTGACTT
>NW_021453576.1:0-337 GCF_001605985.2 Dendrobium catenatum
TCCGAACGGCATCTACGCTTATATATATGTTTTCTTTTGTCTTACTTTGCGAGGTACATCCGGTGTTGCATTGTCAATGATCAAGCGGCGTCAATTGCTTGAAGCTTTTAAGTGGCCGCGCCACAATCTGGAATTGCTTGCTTGGAGCTTTTAAGTGGCAGCGCCACAATCAGGTATATGATCTCTGCAACTTGTAAAGCAATTTTCTTTTAATTATATATCGAAACTGCTACACTTCACACACAACTTGTTAATAGGTATTCTAGCATGTGTAGGTAGCCAGCCATAGGGTAGTTCACTAACGAAGCTTTGGCCCTATAGGTCAAAGCTTGCCCCC
>NW_021453577.1:0-221 GCF_001605985.2 Dendrobium catenatum
CATAGATAAACGAAGGAAAATCTTTGCCAAAGGGAATGAGGAGAAGAATAGTTTATCCACTGAATATTTATCTCCTATCTTGTCTTTTGCTCTTAACTCTTATTTAGCTAAGATTTCTTCTCAAGGAATTTCTTCGGGCATTTCCATGGAACCCATTTTATCAAATTTGAATATGGACATAGGTTGGATGCACTAGCAACCAGTTTAGAAATCTTAGAAAG
>NW_021453578.1:0-202 GCF_001605985.2 Dendrobium catenatum
TAAATTATTACAAAAATAGCAAAAGTAATATATGATATTTGTAAGTTTCAATTTGTAATGTCATATTTTGATTAATTTTCTATAATGAATATTTCATTTTAAAACAAAACAATATCTCTTAATGTCTTTTTTTTTTTACAATATATCATTATTATTTACTTATTTGAGACTATTAATTAAATATATATTATATAAGAACACC
>NW_021453579.1:0-403 GCF_001605985.2 Dendrobium catenatum
TTCACTACTAATTATAGAAAAATTTAAACTAATCAAAATCAATGGCTAATGACTTCAATTAGAATCTATTGTCCTATAAAAATATTAAACCTCCATAATTTTGTAAAATCAAGGAGTCAACATTTTTGGTCAACTCTAGGTCAAAATTGGGTCAAAACTTCTAAAAATCATAACTTTTCATAGAAAACTCCAAATTGAATGTATCACCTGTCTAACAACTCATGATAAGGTTTAGTATTTATTAAAAATCTGAAACTTGTAAGATTAACTCTAATTTTGAAAGTCAAATTTTGACCCTTTAGTTAACATATCTGGATAATCCTTCAAAATATGTTAACTCCCTCAAATTCCAGAATTTTCTTAATTGGATAATAAAATTCTCAACCAACCCATTAAAATCAGT
>NW_021453580.1:0-204 GCF_001605985.2 Dendrobium catenatum
TCCCAGAAGGCTCTCCCCAACCACACATTGCGGGACTCCCTCACAATGTCCTGCGTCGTGAACTGCGAAAATTGGTACGGGAAGAGTTCCCCAGAGGAGATGTGAGGCATGCTCTCCGACAGAGGAATTTTCAGGAGTCATCACCTTTGACTGAAGCCATTCTTCAACACCCCATTCCGGTCGGATTCAAAGTGCCAAATATTG
>NW_021453581.1:0-1499 GCF_001605985.2 Dendrobium catenatum
CTCAGCTCATTATCTTAGTTGAACAAATTGATGGACGCTTCTAGCGCTCAACTACCGAAAAAAAAAAGAGGTTGGAAGTACCAATCAGAGGCCAAGCAATGCAATTATCATTTATTTCTCTTTTTTTTTTCAAAGGAGTTCTTAAACGTGTTCACATTTTAGGAGTTTTACAATAAATTTGTTGATTTCACATATTTTAAAAGAGCAATATTATGGCCCATAAAAGATTTTACCCAATCTCTCTATACCATAATCTACTTTTTATTCAATTTTCTAAACCCTAAACAATGAATATAAAGTTTTGCCTCAAATTTGTAAGCAAGTTATTTAAGGAACAACTCAATGGTCTTAACATGGTTATTTGCAAAATGTTTAGATATTTTAATCCAGATCTTCGATTAATTTATTCATGTTTATTGATGTTGTATAAGGATAATAATTTAATTAGCATCCTTAATCACCTCTTATCACCCTCAAATTTGCATAAACTCCCTGAGGTGTCCTACACCCCTCTGAATTTTCTCGTGGAGATTTGAAGTTGCTTAAAACTTCATTGAATTTTCAAATTAAATGCCTTTATATAAATTTTAGAATTGGAAAAATCTAATTAAATTAAAATAAACTTTATCGCTATGCAATCAATTTTCAAATGATCCTCTAATCTTCTAGTTAAGAAGGAAAATTTTTAAAATTTAAAGAAAAAAATAGTTTAATGAATTTTAAGTAAATTAAGCTTATAAAATCCTAGAATCAGACTAAAAGAAATTTTAACTAAATTGAAAATAGTAAACACACTTTATCAAATCCTAATTGTCAGATATTCCAAAAGCTCAGCAAAATTCCTATTATATTTAAGGCTTCGTTCGGGACGGCTTTCTTGCTGTTTTAAGAAGCAGTAAGAAAGTCATCCTAAATGATGCCTAGAGAAAAAAAAATTAGAGCTCTTCAATGCAACTTAATAACTAAAAGAGGAACAACTGTGGCGATCTTGCATAATCTTAGAATATGTACAACTCACGATCGATGTGAAAACTTTCGAATTCATATTTTAAAACACTTATCTGGCTAAATACATTCATTAATATATTTAATTTATCTATATTTCATTTGTAAAAAATGCAAAAAAAGTTGCTTATGATAAAAACACAAGTATTCTAGTTAACTTCTGATAAATTTGAAATTTAAAGGAAAATATTATTTTGAACAAGATCCAATAGATATAAGTGAATCTTATACTATTAATGCAAAACCAAATAAGTAGTTTTGGCATGTTTAAGGATTACATATGTTAAGTTTTATTTGTATTTTGGACCTTTGTGTTGGGTTATTTCTGATCATGTCATGGATTATATAGGGCCTCTATGTTGTTGGGCTTGGTGATATATATAAAAATGATGGTATTTATGGAAATAATAGTGGGTTTGATAGTAATTTGAATTTGGAGGCAGGCTTGTTTATATATATATAACACTGCCGTTGCCAGGTCCCAAGTCCTGGAT
>NW_021453582.1:0-231 GCF_001605985.2 Dendrobium catenatum
TGCCCAGAAACCTCTTTGGATTTTCTTCTTGTCCTTTTTAGACTTAGCTTTCTCCTCACCTTTTTCCTTTTCTTTGTTTGAATGATCTTGAAGTGTCGGGCAATCGGCTCTCACATGTCCAGGTTTCCTGCATTCAAAACAAACAACATCAGAAGATCCCTTACAATATTTGTGATCCTTACCTTTCCTCCAATTTTGATGATGCATTTGTTTCTTCCTTAGAAAGCTTTT
>NW_021453583.1:0-419 GCF_001605985.2 Dendrobium catenatum
TTGAGAGAAACCTGTACCTTTTTGAGACTTTTTAAAAATTTTAGATTTTTTGAGAACTGGAGAATCCTACTGAGGCTCTTAGCCTTATGAATTTATGTCTTTTGAAGTTTTTTGGGGGTCACATACCTTATATACACGTCTTAGCGACGGTACTCTACACTACGTGGGCCGACGAACGCGAATAACAGACTTCCGCCGAGATACGATACCACACGAGCTCTACTATAAAATGGAAGATATATATGGCCGACCTGCTGTCATATTCTACAAGCTTCCTGATCAAAGCCTCCGCAGCCTGGTCTCCATCTCATCTGCTGAAGATTTGGACAATATGTTGAACAAGTATGACCACCTCAAAAAGACCTTTAAATGTGGATACCCTATGCTTCAAGTCTTCCTCTTCCTCTTATCAAATGGGG
>NW_021453584.1:0-235 GCF_001605985.2 Dendrobium catenatum
CAAAAGAACTTTAATCATTGAAGAAACCACACATGTTTTATTTGATGAATCTGGAAATTTGGAAGAGCCAAATGTTGTTGAAGAAGAGATTGAGGAAAACTCCCAAAAGGTTAATAGATTAAATTTAGAAAAAAATGTGGAAGAAAATTTGGAAAAAGAAAACCCTTTGCCCAGAGATTTGAGATTTTCTAAAAACTGTCCAAGGGAATTGATTATAGGTGAACCTAGTGAGGGT
>NW_021453585.1:0-491 GCF_001605985.2 Dendrobium catenatum
ACAGCGACGAGGAAGCCGAAGAAAAGAGCGTAACTTCTTTTTTCGTCCTCTCCTTCTCCCTTTTGTCGCTTTGAATTGTCGGTGCCTCCGAAGAGATGCGTCATTTGGCGACCAACTGCCCGTGGTGGGGCCTGCTTGGAGGTATGTCGGTTGCTCTGATTTATTTTTTTTTTTGTTCTAATTTTTTTATACAGTCAACAAATTGCCTCCCAACGAATTTGTTGTGTGACATTCACACAATGAATTCGTTGTAATCTTTGATCATGTGATTTTGACCCTTTAGATATGTTGATGAAAAATAACTCGACCTTTTAGGTTTATGAGCATTAAAGATTTTAAAGTTCGTCCCTTAGGCTTATTGAACTTTAGGGATTTAGCTCAATCCTTAGGTTTATGAGTATAAAAAATTTTAAAGTTCGGACCTTAGGCTTATTGAACTTTGTGGATTTAGCTCGACCTTTAGGTTTATGAGCAAATAAGATTTTAAAGTT
>NW_021453586.1:0-341 GCF_001605985.2 Dendrobium catenatum
GTTTTTTTAAATCTTATAAAGGTCTTAGACAAGGTGAGACAATCTCTCCTGCTCTTTTTATTATAGCTATGGAATATTTATCTAGAGGTATTAATGATCTTTTTGCTAAGAATAGTAACATTAATTTTCGTAGTGCTAAAGGTTTTCCTATCTCTCACTTGAGCTTTGCGGATGATTTCATTCTTTTTGCTAATGGATCTATTAAGAATATCAAACTTTTGATGAAACTCCTTTCTAATTTTCATAAGTGTAGTGGTCTTAAAGTCAGTAAAGATAAGAGTAATTTTTTTGTGGGAAAGTCTATCAACCAGAATAGGGTTTTGGCCATCCAAAGAGTGTGT
>NW_021453587.1:0-339 GCF_001605985.2 Dendrobium catenatum
AAGTGAAAGATTAGCAATTTCTAATATTCCCATATCATTAAGAGACTCAAATCCATATCGGAAATGAGAGAACCTCGCTCATAGCCGCGGAAGTAAATACGACGCGTTTTTTTTCTGAATTTTTTTTTTCTCAACAGCCGTGTCCTTTTGAAAATAAATAGTATTTTAATTGGATACAGCAAAGCCGTATCCGACACGTATCGGTGCCGTAACGGGGGCGTATCCGTGTATCGGTCTAGCATATATAACACAACTTCATAAATAGGTGTATTGGTGCAACATAGGTTGCTTTGCTCTCTTGCTTTTTCTGCTACAATTACTGTATAATACTAGTTTTGG
>NW_021453588.1:0-377 GCF_001605985.2 Dendrobium catenatum
AATCAATTAATTGCAAAAAGGTTGTAATATAGATTTTCCAAAACTCAAAAGGAATATTATCAAAAATGTTGGAAAGGTTATTGAATAACCCTTACTAGTATTTCAAATCCCAAAGTGTACCATTAGATCTATCTCAAGAGTTTTAAATCACAAACTTAGAGAACATACTCTAATACCAATTGAAAGTTCAAAGGATAGATATAAAACTACTTGAACTACTAAATGAGACACTAAGAGGGGGAATGAATTGGCATTTTAAAAATATTATTTTAAAAAATCCTCTTTGAAATTAAAACCAAAATTTTGAACTTAAAATCAAAGTCAAAATTTTCAATGTAGAAGTGAATTAACAAAATATTTCCTTATTTTTGTATTTT
>NW_021453589.1:0-324 GCF_001605985.2 Dendrobium catenatum
CAAATGAGAATGGTTCAAATTAGAAATACTTTATTTTCTGAATCATAGGAAGAAAAGTAGGAGATTTACGATATTGAGAAACTAAGTAGTGTTTCAAACTATCATATTGTTAGGCTTTAAATTAATTTTTTGTATCTAGATAATTTAATTTTGACTTGATCATTTTATTAGAAATTTAGAACTTATATTCGATTAAAACAAGATCAATGAAAAGCCTAGGATTTATATATTTAGCCAATAAGGAGATAAAACCACAAACCCTAAATCTAAGTTGAGCACCTCAGAAGGTAAATGCTCAAACCAAAATCTAAAGAAATGTACAGG
>NW_021453590.1:0-480 GCF_001605985.2 Dendrobium catenatum
CCTATAAGCAAAAGAAGCAAATGATAACTAGTTACAATATAAACAATACTAAACCAGCTATCCAAAGATCAACCTGACCCCCATCGATCATAGGGTCCAACAAGCTCAAATCAAGAGTAGAAATCGCTGTTGTTATATAAACACAATCGACAACAGCCACCAAGAATGAACCAATCAACGATGACAACGCAATAATACCAATTCCCTCCTCAATAGTCCAACAGTCTGCCTCTTCACATGCAAAGTCATACACACTGAAAATCATCACCAAACCCATCATATTGTCAATAACAACACCAGAAATATTCCAATGTAAATCCATAACATCGATAACCACCTCAAGAAGCCAATAACCGACCACATTATTACCAAAGCCAACCGAACTGATAATCATCACCACTCTCATCACATTGACAAGAAAAAACCCCAAAAACTTCAAGTCTTTAACCAATAAAACTTGATCTTCAAAGAACAACTGCA
>NW_021453591.1:0-228 GCF_001605985.2 Dendrobium catenatum
GGGGAAAAGGAGATTCCTCACCTCCTCGACCACCGTTGCCAGAGCTCTTCCTGTCGCCTGAAGACGCCGGAACTCTGCCGGATTTTCAGGAAACGCCAGGAATTCGCAGAATTTTGTAAATTTCGTGGAAGAAACAAATTGTACTTGGATTATCCCAGCTTGTGGGACAAAATCCGCCATTTGTAATATATGAAAACACTAGTGGAATTTTGCAACTGGGCAAGGCCC
>NW_021453592.1:0-212 GCF_001605985.2 Dendrobium catenatum
TTAGAGGTCTTACTCATATTTTTTGGAGTTAAAATGGATTTATTACAATTTTTGGAAGTTTTGAGGGTTAATTAAGGGTTTAGACTTAGGAAATTTAATTAAGGGCCTTAATGTTTTCCAAAACCAGTGAAATTTTTCCTAGTGGCTGTACATGTCACTAAGTTTAAGTGGTTCAAATTTCATATTCAAATAATGTATATCCTAATTCCTAG
>NW_021453593.1:0-270 GCF_001605985.2 Dendrobium catenatum
GCCATCAGCTGTGAGCACTCCACACGGGAAAGAGCATCTGCCGCCTTGTTTTGAGCCCCGGGCTTATACTGAATCTCAAACTCATATCCCAAGAGTTTTGCTAGCCACCTCTGATGTTCTTCTGCCACCAATCTCTGCTCTAGTAAGTACTTGAGACTCCTCTGATCCGTACGAACTATGAATCGTTGCCCCAATAGATAAGGCCGCCATTTTTGAATAGCCAACACAATGGCCATTAGTTCCCGCTCATAAACTGATTTCAGCCTTGCT
>NW_021453594.1:0-825 GCF_001605985.2 Dendrobium catenatum
TTAACCGGACACAATGGCGAAAAAGGATTCATGTAGCTTACCCCACGTAGTGGGACAAAGGCTTGATGTTGTTGTTGTTGTTGTGCATTGGATTTTATGAATTGAATCAAAGGGTTTGATTGTCAGGCATTTTGAATCCTTCTATCAGGCTATTATGCTGTGTATAGCGGCATTTGATGTTAGTGTTGTTTCAGCTGATTTAAGTACACAATGGTAGGGCATGATGATGACCCTTGGTCCGACCCTCGGCAGGAAATCTTGTTGCTTCATTGTAGTTAATAGCCATCAATATTTTTTTCTAAAACTAAGTTCTATTAGAAATCTAATTGAATGTCATGAGATAGTGGAGCCATTTCCATGAATGTTGTCATTTGTAATGACAATTCATTAGTACTTAGTTATATCTTCAACTTTCTTATTGATATGAGCATTTTCTATGATTTTGATGGACCAGCTGAGCCAGTACAGCCAATCAACCCGACCTCAGCTGTAGGATCTGATCTAGCTGATGGGCGGAAGAGCCCTATGGGCCTCACTAGTGTGGATGGCGGGCAAGGAGAGAGGGGGTGCTCAAAGGGGATTAATTCTACCTTTAATTATTTACCATAGAAAATCTTTTTTTTTTTTTTTGTGTAGAAAAAGAAAAAAAATTAGCGAAAGGTTTGATTTGAATTCAGATTTAGGAGAGAATTAAGAAGGATTATTTAGGGAAAGAGGATTGATTTGAATTCAGATTTGGGAGATAATTAGAAATGTTCATTTAAGGAAAGGGGGTTGATTTGAATTTAGATTTGGGAGGGAATTAAGAAGGCTTATTTAGGATTT
>NW_021453595.1:0-447 GCF_001605985.2 Dendrobium catenatum
TAGTTAACTTGGATAAAGGCAAAGCAATCTGAGAAAAACCTTTAACGAATCTTCTATAGTAACCTGCCAATCCCAAGAAACTTCTGACTTCTGCCACATTTGTTGGTCTTGGCCATTCTACTACAGCTTTAATCTTTTCTGGATCAACAGATATTCCTTCTCCACTGACAATATGTCCCAAAAATGAAATTTTCTTCAACCAAAATTCACACTTGGAGTACTTAGCAAATAGTTTATGTTGCCTCAATAAATTTAGAACAATCTTCAAATGATCTGCATGATTCTTATCATTCTTAGAATAGATCAATATGTCATCAATAAATACAATAAAAAATTGATCTAGATAAGGTCTAAAAATTTTGTTCATCATATCCATAAATACTGCAGGGGCATTGGTTAACCCAAAAGGCATAACAAAAAATTCATAGTGTCCATATCTAGTTCCAA
>NW_021453596.1:0-200 GCF_001605985.2 Dendrobium catenatum
TATGCCCTTTACCTTTAGTAAACCAGATATCGAAGATCTCCGGCAGCGTACAATTGATATTAAAATTATCTAAATGAGCCAGGTTAAAAAAATGGTGACAAACTCTACTAGTAATAATACTACTCACAAATACATGTTGAATGCTTTCAATATTAAAGCAGCTTTGGCATTTAGAAGCAAAATTAAAACCTTTCTTCCAT
>NW_021453597.1:0-658 GCF_001605985.2 Dendrobium catenatum
ACTGATTGACATGAAAACCTCAACACTTAAACTTAGTAACATCATAAACCTCTCAGAAGTTTCTAGGAACTTTTAGGGCTTGTTAGACCCCTTAGTTAACCAACCCTAATTAACCAGCTAAATAAGGCCTCAAGACGTTCCGAAAATTACAATAAATACATTTTAGGTCAAAAAATTACCCATAATACCTTGAATTGTTCATAATATGACCCTTAACCTTAGATAAATAGGGCTCCTTAGTTTGACTCTAGATTGACCATTAATTTGACCATAGGTGGAATTTACCCTTTTGCCCCTAATAATTCATTAAAATTTATTAAAAATCCCAAATTTTCTCCAAACACTTGGAAACACTTTATCTTATTATTCCTGACCTTTGGGGGTGATTCCAATCAGTTTAGAGTTGATTTTGATCAAAATAATAAAAATAGTCCCTTTATTAAAAAATTTAGAAATTCCCTTAAATACCCTGAACTTAGAAAACTCATAACTAATTGTAGAAAATTCAAAATTAGGCAAACTCACTTGCATTAGACTCCAATTAGGGTCTAATATTTATTAAAACTATTAGGATTCTAGAAAATGACCTAGATTAGAAAGTCAATGTTTTGGTCAATCGTAGTTCATTTAGGGCCCGAAACTTAGAAATTTCATAACT
>NW_021453598.1:0-310 GCF_001605985.2 Dendrobium catenatum
ACCGCATACTCCCCACGCTCGTAGACGTCATCGACGAGCAATTCGAGGACTATTCGTGGACCGTCAACGGCTATCCGTCGTGTCTCCTCCACCACCGTCGACCTTTCCGTGGCTCAAGACCATCGACATTGTAACCTTCCTCATGGCATCGTTTGGTGTGCTGAAGATCTTCTCCCGCTAAGCCTAGTGTAGTTGAGTGATCAATCCCCAAGGTGAAACTCTCGTTATTAAATTACGGATTGTTGATTAGTAGCTTTTAGTATTGCTACTATTTTTGGTTATCCATGAGTTTTTGGTTAATCTACTTGTA
>NW_021453599.1:0-341 GCF_001605985.2 Dendrobium catenatum
GAATGGGTCCTTGGCCTTTAGATTTCTTAATATGTGGATGATGCATGATAATTTTAAAAATGTGGTGGAGATGAATTGGAATGCGACTGTTTTTCCGTATAATAATATTACTGGTATGTTAAGATTCTGGTCCAAACTTTCTAGATTGAAGCAGTGCCTTAGACATTGGAACAAACATGTTTTTAAAAATCTTTTTACTAATATTATTGAAGCTAAATCCATAGTTTTTTATTTGGAAGGGGTTTATATGGATGATCCTAGTGAAAGCAATATGCTTAGTTTAAATGCTGCTAGAGAGCCCCCCAAGAGTAAGATTCATAAAATTGTGAACAATGATGGCA
>NW_021453600.1:0-301 GCF_001605985.2 Dendrobium catenatum
ATGCTTTGAACATTCGCTGTCCAGGTACCATATACTCTCACGAGATCTTGTGTGAGAGCGACCCTGCAAAAATATCAAATGTTAGACCTGGGATGGGTTCACCTTTTAGCAATTTATAATCAGATGCATGTATGATATGTCTAAGTTTATGCATCTTAGGTCTCCACACCAAATGAGATTTCATCTTCAAAGTACATGTGTGTGCTATATGTCCAACTAATCCACAATTATTACATTTACCATTAGGAAAAGTATTCCTAAGTCTTCTACCATTTGTTTGTCTTCTAAGGGATTCCATATA
>NW_021453601.1:0-773 GCF_001605985.2 Dendrobium catenatum
GACCTCTATGCCCACAATCAGACTTCATTCAAATTTCAAGTCACACGAGAAAATTTCACCGGATACAATACATATTTTCAGACTCCTAGAGCTTCGACGTTTGAAAATAGGGGGGCAACTGATACATCATATGAAAATTATCTTGATCGGGCACGAATCTCAAAGCAAAATCAAGTTGGAAACTTCCAAAATCAAAATCAAGAGCATCTGAACTCCAATTTTAGCAAACTTATGGTCAAACTGAGTGTCTCAAAAATATGAACCCAACGACACCAAATTCGACCCAATCCGAGCCCAAATGGATTCAAATCAAGGACCCAAAGCACTGTTGGAAGGTTCAAACAATAATTCGGATTACCAATCAGCTTCCAAGCATAACAAGCTTATAGTTGAATCGAGCGGCTTGAGGAGACAAATCCAACGAGCCTAAGATCACTGAATTCCGACATCACTACGACATTCAAACGTCCATCAAACCGTTTATGATTAAGGGATTCAAGATCAGCCATCCATCCAACCACTCCCAACTAACCGTTGATCCTCCACCTATTTACAGACCATGCCATTCCAAAAATCTATAAATAGAGCCCCCTCTCCTCTTGAAAAGGGACCCGTAAGCCTAAGTAAAAAAGAGAGAGATCGGAGATCGCTCTTGCTTCCTAGCCTCCTCGACCACCGTCGGAATTATCGCCGGACCACCATTGGACCACCACTTGATGCCCTGTGCTCCACCGAACCACCACCTGATTCCCTGTGCTCCATTAAACCACCAC
>NW_021453602.1:0-1275 GCF_001605985.2 Dendrobium catenatum
ATATTCATTTTAAATTTTGACACAAAAAAGTCTTATTTGATCTTTTAATGAGCCATATACAATGAAAGATAATTTTTTATATAAAAGAAATAGAAATTTTTGAATTAATAATTTAAATTTTATACTTGAGTATTCAAGATGCTTAATCTAAATTAAATCTAACAAAGTATGCTCCATAGTTCCAATAGACCAATCACGAATGCCTCCTCCATCTTCATTCCTAAGACTAAGAGAGAGTTTAACAGAGAAGAAGCTCTGTCTAGACACAAATGGCAAAAGGAAGGAGGAAGAAGGGTGGGAAAGACAAATGAGATATCTTTTCCAATCTTGTTGATTACTTTCTAACAAAGGCAATATACATATATACACCATACATGCATTATTTACTTTAATATTTTGCCTATCAATTAATTGATGATGATGAACTACTTACCTTATTTAGGGTTTAGGGCGGCCATGGAAAAGACAAATGCAATATACATGATCTATGCATGCATTGTTTTACTTTAATATTTTGCCTATCAATTAATTGGCGATGAAGAACTACTTACCTTATTTTTTTATTTCAGAATTCCTTCCATCAATAGGATCTCTTTTAATCAGAATCAGTTAATGGTATCCATATTACTAAAATTATAAAATTTCATGTTCTAAATTGATCATAAATTTTATTTTATGAACTAAATTGATCATAAATTTATTAATTTAAAATATTATTAAAAACAAACTATTTCCATCTTAATGAAAGAGCCAGTAAGACACCAAATTTATTATGTAAAACAAAATAATAAAACTATTGTAAATAAATACCTTTGTCTGCAGTAAAACATATATAATATATGTTTCCTCATCTTTCATTCATGATAATATTTAAGAATAAATCGGTTCGAGACCTCTTGGGATACCATTAATGTGCTTGATCCTCTTAGGATTGATGTAAAGCTTCCAACTGAACAATCACGTATGGCTCCTCCATCTTCGTCTCTAAGACTAAAAGAAAGTCTAACAGAGAAGAAGCTTTGTCTAGACACCAATGGCAAGGAGGGAGGAAAAAGAAGGATGGAAAAGACAAAAGATATTTCTTTTCCAAACCTTTTGATTACTTTCTAACAAAGGTCATATACATATATGCACCATACATGCATTTTTTTACTTTCATATTTTGTCTATCAATTAATTGGAGGTGATGACTACCTACTTTTTTTTTATTTCATTATTCCTTCCATCAATCACACAATGATGATGTCTCAATTGAGGAAAAAAGATATACCCTTT
>NW_021453603.1:0-462 GCF_001605985.2 Dendrobium catenatum
TTAAATTAAAAAATTTTTAAGCCTTTTTAAAGAACTTGAGTTTGGATTATCGAATTTTAAATTTCTAACCTTTACTGGGCTCTGCGTTGTCAATCCAATTATACTAAAATTTTGATTAAAACTAAGAGGCAACTTTCTCATTTTAAGATTTTTTTTTCTAGGTTTGAAAGTTTCTTTTTATTTTCTATGCCTTCTCTCTTTTTGATAATGTCAAAGGGGAAGAACGTACTTGTATCCCTTGTTTTCTTTTCAAAATTTTAAAACTACAAAAATATTTTTTTATCTCCCTTATTTTTTTAAAAGCGGTATTCAAATGAGGGGGAGATTTTTGAAAATTCGAATTGAATTGTTTGCCATCATCAAAAAGGGGGAGATTGTTACGGATCTATGGTTTATAATTTTGATGATAGCAAACATTTCTTATGTCTCTACGATTGCCTTATGTGCTAACATTTCAGGTCC
>NW_021453604.1:0-321 GCF_001605985.2 Dendrobium catenatum
TTACACATTAGATTTCAATAATTATTGAATCTAACTCAATGCCGAACATTTCTAAGTTAGAGGCAAATCTCAAAGCCTATTTTCAAGCTTTATTCATTTCATAGCTATTAAAATAAATTGAGATTTTTTACTTACATAACACCTAAAATTATTGAAAATACATATTTAATACCTAAACTTCTATATTTTTTATATTATAAGAAAATTTGACATTAAAAAAAATTATTATCTTTCAAATTTGTTTAAAATGCAATGTTTCCATATATTTCATGGTTACATATCAAGTCATTGTGAAGTAGATTTGTGATAGTATATAATGCA
>NW_021453605.1:0-416 GCF_001605985.2 Dendrobium catenatum
ATAATTTCAAATTAATTTTGCTATGTCCTAAACTCCACCATACTAGTTAAGTTTTTGGAAAATAAGGAGTTTTTTTTTAAAGAATGAACAAGACAAATATGAACAACACATAATCATGAACAAGAAATAAACAAAAAACTAGACTAGTGATAGCGAAGGAGAAATAAAACCTACCAATAGAATTTTATTCCCCCTTTTGACATCACAAAAAAGGAGGCGCAAACAAAACAATAGATAAGGAAAAAAGGCACAAGCGACAACACAAGACAATAATGACAAAAAATAATAAGCATAAGATAACATCAATCACTAAGAGATATATATATAGGATCCTAATAAGGTGGTGGTTGTGGTGGTTGAAAGTATTGATGGATAGAAGAAAATTGATCATTCAACCAAGCTCTATCTGCATGAAG
>NW_021453606.1:0-313 GCF_001605985.2 Dendrobium catenatum
AATGTCCCAATGTACACATTTGATACCAAAAGCAAAATGAAACCTTCCTTTATGGTATCTAAAAACTCCTGCAATTCCGACTTCATTAGAGTCTAATAGAGCAGCATCAATGTTACCTTTAATCCACTCAGGTGGAGGAGGGTGCCAAGAAGAATTGGACAGCTTAGAAAGCTGATTGACTCCCCAGTGGTTCGAGAAGATATCACACTTTGAAGAAGAAGTAGCTGTTTCAACAGCTTTAACAGAGAGGAATCCCGTCCCCAACTCATTGCCACCATGGGTAACATTATTTCTACTTTTCCAAGAGAAATAA
>NW_021453607.1:0-228 GCF_001605985.2 Dendrobium catenatum
GAGAGAGAGAGGGAGAGAGTGAGAGAGAGGGAGAGAGAGGGAGAAAGTGGGAGAGAGAGAGAGCGAGGGAGAGAGTAAGAGAGAGCAAGGGACAGAACAAGAGAGAGAGAGGGAGAGAGAGAGGGAGAGAGAGAGAGATTAGGAGAGAGAGGGAGAGAGAGAGATTAGGAGAAAGAGGGAGAGAGAGAGAGAGAGTGAGGGAGAGAGATAGCAAGAAAGAGCAAGGCA
>NW_021453608.1:0-307 GCF_001605985.2 Dendrobium catenatum
TCAAATCAAAATCGTGTCCAAAATTCGACTACGAAAATACAAAACAATGCACAACTCGGTCAAAACTCAATATTTTTGAAAACAAAAATAGGATTCGGAGTCCTTACCATGAGATCTTCACTTTCTCCAACAACGGCGTCGGACGAAAAGCGCTCCGCGGCCTCCGAAACCCAGCCTTTCCCTCTCTTTTCCTCTCTTTCTCACTCCTCAAAATATCTGTTTTTTATAAAAATGATTTTCTCTCTCTTCAAAATGAGCTGATTTTCTTATATTATTAGATTTAAACGAGAATTTGGCTTTTAATAGG
>NW_021453609.1:0-214 GCF_001605985.2 Dendrobium catenatum
TGGTAAAGAGTATTTTATTATTATTATTTTTGAAAGTATGACATATGTTAGCCCACGAGGAAATCGTATGGGGTAACACATGACAACTTAGAGTTTTAGAAAAAAAAAATTTTTTTTTGAGGAAATTTTGAGAATTTGAAAGGGGTTTTCTTACAGGTTCCAAAACACAACGGACAGAGTTTCCCCTTGCCCGAAGGCTTATGGAATTGTGAGA
>NW_021453610.1:0-273 GCF_001605985.2 Dendrobium catenatum
CTGTTTTCAAGAAAAAATATAATCAGAACTGAATAAAATGTCTTTATTTACCAAAATAACTATACCTGGAGAACGTTTGGAAAGGTTGCCTCACCTCCATCAAGCTCTACAGTGTCAAATAGGATGTGACAAATCTATAGATTCTCAGTGCAGTAGTGCACAAATGTAAGAACTAAAAACATACAGTATGAATGATTTTCAATGTACAAAATTAAGAACATACCTAGTGGTTCCAAGGCGAATGATTTCTTTCTTTGAAAATTTTCTCATCAA
>NW_021453611.1:0-297 GCF_001605985.2 Dendrobium catenatum
TAATTTATTTCATAAATTTTTTTTTTAAATTTTATCTAATTAAATTTATATCTTAATGCTTATTATTAATTAAATATATGAATTTAATGTGGAGAAATAACCAATCACTTTCACAGTTAGACGACATTAAATATTTAATTTTTGAAGGCCAATTGCCGGTTCAAAGCTTTGAATGGGCTGTCCCTTGAGAGATGGATGTAGTCATGTAGGGTTAGGGGTGTGAGCGAGTTAAGCTAACTAGCCAACAAGTTTGAGTTTGGCTCAATAAATAGCTCATGAGTTGAGCTTCTTGACTTA
>NW_021453612.1:0-283 GCF_001605985.2 Dendrobium catenatum
GATAAGATGATAATACTTATTATTGTCCAGCGTTTATATTGCAAATAAGAAAAGGTTAATGTAGCAAGATTTTATGCAAATGCTTTGTTATACACTGATACCATTCTCTCAAATTTCTCTTATTAATGGTTAATTTATATTGACAGAGCTTCAAGAATAAGGGTTCATTTTGGACAACTTTCTTATTGCTTTTTAAATCAGCTTTCTAGTATAAAATTATCTAATTAAAAAAATTGGTAGATTAAAATACTTATTTAGAAAGCAGTAAGAAATTTATCCCAAA
>NW_021453613.1:0-299 GCF_001605985.2 Dendrobium catenatum
TATTAACAATCTTCTTAGATCACTAATTTCTTACAAGTAAGGAGTGAGTCAAAGAAAAATTGATGCTGGCCTCATGAAAGCACATGGTATTTGGACAGTGGTTGCTCAAGGCATATGATTGGAGATACTAAGCAATTTAAATCACTGGAAGCCATAAGTATAGGCATGGTTACACTTGGAGATAACACCACAAGAAATGTGATTGAAGGTGATTGGATCAAATATGATTGGAAATCTTGAGAACTATTTTATTGAGATTGTGCTGCTAGTTGAAGGCTTAAAGCATAATATTTTGAGTA
>NW_021453614.1:0-242 GCF_001605985.2 Dendrobium catenatum
CGCTCTCAAAAAAAGTTTTTGCTCTCATTTGATCAATCTTAAGCATCTTTGCCCATTAAAAAAAAGCATCTTTGCCCATCTCCCACGAAAATTTTTTTTTTTTGCCCACCCTGAAAAGTGAAGCTGGATCCTCCCCTGGATGAAAATATACGACGATGGTAGTTTGCTCGCTGCAACAATAGGCATTCTTCTCCCCTTAAGGCTTTGTTTGTTTTTTTTTGTGCTTTTGTAAAAGACAGTTT
>NW_021453616.1:0-239 GCF_001605985.2 Dendrobium catenatum
AGTCGGAGCAGTCGGAACCATCGGAACAGGTCCTTGTCTTTCAAAACTTGGGCATTCCGTCAGTCTATGTCCATATCCACCACATCGGAAACATTGCCCAGTCCTCAGATAACATTGTCCCGAATGTCTTTTCCCACAACATTTACAAACATTAAATCTTGCTCTGCTACTTTCCCCACTCTTCTTGCTACGGCCAGAGCGCTTTGCTAATTTGTCACTCACCATCTGAGCGACCATGT
>NW_021453617.1:0-214 GCF_001605985.2 Dendrobium catenatum
GGGCCCATTAAGCCATCTTAACCCAAATGACCTATATGAACTTGGAAATGACTTTAACCAACATCCATAATACCTTCCTAAATTTTTCATCTGCCACCTCAGCAGTCAACAAGGTCAGTTGACCAGTCAACACTTGGTCAATAAACCTTTAAAATGCCCAAATGGCTTAATCCAAGCTAGCCCAATCCCCACCAAATCACTTTAGACCCTCTTT
>NW_021453618.1:0-249 GCF_001605985.2 Dendrobium catenatum
ACGTTTCTTTAGTTGACGTCGAGATCCAAAAGTCGCTTGATCTACCGAGATTCGTCCTGGAACGGATTTGGGCTCGGGTTCGCTGGAGGATCGCCGCCGGCGGGGTCTTGTCGTCGGGATTTGGTTTGAAAAAGTGGAGGGAAGTCGTGGGAGCGCTCTCACAAAATCTCAGAGCCTAAGGTGGTCTCTAGATCGAGCAAGAGCAAAGAGATCCAAAAATAGATCTAAATTTTAATATTTAAAGCTCCA
>NW_021453619.1:0-259 GCF_001605985.2 Dendrobium catenatum
GCCTCGATCCTCGAGCCAACACTGCCTCCACCGACAGTCGCCAACGACTCCTCGCCGGGTCTTCAAGGTATAAAATTTCTAACTTAAACCCCGTCCTCGGCGTTGCAGCGGACCGGAGAACCACCTATACACGCTCTTGTAGCGTGGTGGGGACGGTCCTCGATCTCGACCTCGACACCGACACCGCCGACGACTGCTACGAAAGGTACGATGTTCCAAAATCCCATTCTCGACTTTGCAGCGGACCGGGGAACCACCT
>NW_021453620.1:0-289 GCF_001605985.2 Dendrobium catenatum
ATGCACATCATAGACATCGACTATTAGTATTAATATTATCATTGGTATTTATGAGAACTTCTTGATCTGTGGCCTACTCTCCTCAATGAAGTACGACCAAACAAGCAAATAAATGATCTCTTAAAGACACATCTCATATCCCAAGGCTTCTTCAACGTTCACCACGTAACATAATCTATACGTTATGATTTAACTACATTGTATCAACACTTTCCCTCAAGAAAAGATATCATTTGAAAGCAAAGTTAAACGTTAGTAAAGTCATTTCAAGTGGGTCATGATGCCACAT
>NW_021453621.1:0-364 GCF_001605985.2 Dendrobium catenatum
AAGCAATTTCAGTTTTAACACCATTAATTTCACGAGAGGTGGAGAATAACCCTCTTTGATAAGCATCCACATGCAATAATCAGTAGATTGTAAAAACGTTGACATGAAGGTTTTCCAGAAATCAAAAGGTATGCTATCGAACAGGAGAGGTCGGGTAATATAATAACCTTTCGTAGTGTTATGATTTCCAAGGTCAGCCATGGATCAAAATTCAAAAAGTTTTCAAACTAATTTTTTTATGAATCCCGCTTTCATACCATTTAAAAGTTCATTAGGGATGTTAAGCCCTATAGAACTGGCCCAAGCTAACCAAGAGGGGGGGTGAATAGGTATTTAAAAATTTTATTTTCACAAAGAAGTAAAA
>NW_021453622.1:0-227 GCF_001605985.2 Dendrobium catenatum
CAAGAAGAGGTATGTGAACTTTCCTACGATCAACTTCTTGAAGTTTCAGAAAAAATTCATGCATCATATAGAAAACTAAAGAAAACTCATGCTAGCTTGAAACTAGAATTTTTAAATCTACAAAAAGAGCATGAAATTTTGATTAAAGATCATCAAACAATTGATTCAAATCACATGACTTTACTTGATAAATTTGATGAGTTAAATAACAATCATGGTGAGTTAGT
>NW_021453623.1:0-426 GCF_001605985.2 Dendrobium catenatum
AGCTGATCAGGGACCATCTTACTTAAAGTTTTGTGTTGTGTTTATGTTTTTATTTTACTGTTTTCTTTATTTTTGTGTCTGTCCTCATTTTGGTGATGTCAGAAGGGGGACAATATGTTTGGTTATTTAGCTTTGATTGTATTATTGTTCTATTGTATGTGTAATTATTTTTGTTTAATAATATATTTATTTATTTTGTATTGCTCTTTAAAAAAATAACAAAAAAAAGGATAGGCAACCCCACTTTTTCTAACATCTTTAACTTAGTAAGGGAAAGCTTAGGAATAAAAAAATTTTAAGCTACACTTCAACCAAATTTATTTTCCATCATCAAAAAGGGGAAACTTATTGCAAATCTAGGATCCCTAGATTATGATTTTGATCATGATAAACCCTATTAATTGAATTACATATTTTCAATAAATA
>NW_021453624.1:0-259 GCF_001605985.2 Dendrobium catenatum
ATACCCAACAGCCCCTTGGTGGAGCTCTTGGTTTTCTACCTAATTTATTTTCTTCTCTCTCCTCTAGCCGCCGGATTTTTCCCCACCACCCCTTCATTTGTCCGGTCAGCCACCCGGCCCCTTCCCCCTTTGTTCTCTTCCACGGTTTCACCCCCCAGCCACCCATCCCGCCGTCCCCTTCCAGCCATACCACCGGCTGGAACATCAGTGATGTAAAACCATGTGCAAAGGAGCTTGTTTAAGAAATTTTAAGAATAGT
>NW_021453625.1:0-271 GCF_001605985.2 Dendrobium catenatum
AATTATTATTCGCATCCATCGATTGTAATCCAGCGGCATTTCGTCGAGCATGTTCTTGAATGAACTCATCACCGATATTTTCATTGTTCGTATAATTATACATTGTCTCCTGTAGTTCAGTATCGGGTTGACTAGAACTATCTCCTGTATCAGAACTACCACTATCCATAGTCTTGTAGGAATCCTCATCGTTGTTATCAATGTCATCTTCGTGTAAGGAAATATTTTCGTTTAGTTCTGATTGAGGGTAGCATGAGGAAGAGACTAGGTT
>NW_021453626.1:0-311 GCF_001605985.2 Dendrobium catenatum
AGGAGAATAATAATAATTATTATAATTATTATTATTTTATATATTGTTTGACTTTTCTGTTATTTATTTATGATGAAAAGATTATTCTTGATGGACAAGTATAGGAGAGGTCAGCAGTGATGCAAGAGCAAGATAAGCATGGAGTAAACTGATTCTCCAAATATAATTTGTTACATGTGAATGTTAGATTAATGTGTTCGAGCAATTTAAGGGATGATCACTATAAGAAAATCATTCATTATTGACGAAGTTTTTCTGTAGAAATTGCTATTTTCCGACGGGTTTTCCGACGGATTTTTACCGCCTGCAAA
>NW_021453627.1:0-534 GCF_001605985.2 Dendrobium catenatum
GCAAACAACCAAAGGACAAAATGGACCCCCAAAGCCGGCAAACCCAAGGAAGCAAAATCCAAACCTTTTCCTACCATGATCATTGGATTTACCACCATCATTGGATAGCATAAAAAAAAATCAAACAAAAATAGAAAATATAACAAATATTGTTCATAACAAAGATAATGCAAAAATTTAAATGCATCAATTCCCTCCAGGTGGGGAATTCTCATCTCCCGATGAGAAAACTTTAGCAACTCTTTTGTAAAGTTCTAAATTTCGCTTTTGAAGTTCAGCAGCATCAATCCACGTGCAATCAATTAATGGTCGATTACTCCATTTGACCAAAAATTTCTTGTGTTCTCCATGCCTTGTCTTTGTTGTTTTTATATCAACAACTTCTTCAATCAGATCATCTTCGTTCAACGAAGGAGTGGAAAGTGGCAATGTTTCAAGATCCACAGAATCACCTATATTTCCTTCATACAAAGAAAGATCAGAAACATTAAATATACGAGAAGTTCCAACTGTGTTAGGTAGATCTAAAAGATA
>NW_021453628.1:0-209 GCF_001605985.2 Dendrobium catenatum
ACAAACAAATCTATATCTACTAATGGGATACAAATTCTCAACTCTAAATCCAAAGTAAGAGTTTTCTTTTGTTTTGTATTTCTCTCAAAAAAAATCTATATCTCTTCTCTATGGAAGCTAATGTTAAAGGAATCTAAACCAGACAAGTGAGTAATACCCTATTCCCAAAAAAACACTAGAGGTTTTCTAACTCCAAGCTCTCTAAGATT
>NW_021453629.1:0-438 GCF_001605985.2 Dendrobium catenatum
ATTGTTAGAATCTTCAATTTCCCCATGTACCAACTTGTATCTACTTTTCCAAACCAGAAAAATATTAGAACAGAAGATATTCGCACTACATATATCCATATTCATTAAACTGTGAAGACCATCTTTGCATTCCTTGAAATCTTTATACAATGGGATAGGAAATCCCCACTTATTCAGCACCAAGATAACCTCCCGAATTTTACAACAGTTACCAACAAGGTGATTGTTATCCTCAATGTCTTCACAGCCTCTCGGACATCCAACGAATGTGCTCAATTTCTTCTTCACTAGGGAAGAATTAGAAGGAACAGCCTTCATACATAGTCTCCACCAAAAGAAGTCTATCTTCGAGTTTAACTTCAGTTTTTTTAACCAGTTCCAATGATCTCTTTCAATTTCAAGATTCAAAGTGGCTTCAAAAGCCAAAGCTGTAACAGT
>NW_021453630.1:0-266 GCF_001605985.2 Dendrobium catenatum
ATTAGTTGATTCAACACTTCATACTGATTATTACTGCTAGGAATTCTGATAGAAGGAACCATCAATTTTTTACTAGAAACATCTTTCCCCTTTTCCTGATCTTCATTCCCAATAGAACCAAATTTTACCACATTCTGTATCTCTTCCTCTCGAGAGTCTGTTACTTCAGCACCTTCTTCATTTTGAACTATTGCATCCTTTTCTGTTGCCTTATCTTCATTAAACTTCCCAGCAACTCCATCTTCCTTCACAGTCATAGATTTTCC
>NW_021453631.1:0-219 GCF_001605985.2 Dendrobium catenatum
TTTTAGTATGTTTAATATTTATTATTTTTTTGAAAAATAGGTAGTGTTTTAGCATCTTTATGATAGCTTTCGTAATGCTTTCTATAGTATTTTAACACAAAAACTACATGAAAGCAACAAAAGAATAGTAGAAATTATTCTATGCTGTCATCGGACGGTCCAAAGGCGAATCAGAATGTTTCACATCACTCAGAATATAGCGGTACATAGCACCGGTAT
>NW_021453632.1:0-249 GCF_001605985.2 Dendrobium catenatum
TTCCATCAACAGACAACGGTCTTTCTGACCCCGGTCTCTTGCCGACTACGGTCATTCCGACTTCTGTCGTTTACTACGGTCCTTTCGATCAAACAAATATGTATATGTAACTCCCACCATGAAATACACTCTATATGATATACATTTGTGACACCAATCCATGGACTTCTCCCTAAGAAGGGCTCATTTGTAATAGACTACAAATACTAGTTGATTCATTCAAACTGGGCCAGGCCCCGTGGTTTTTCC
>NW_021453633.1:0-215 GCF_001605985.2 Dendrobium catenatum
TCACCTGACCCAATAATTTGCCCTTGGGAGGATTAGCAAGCCCTTTGGTTGTGTTCTTTTTATTGAATAAAATGGTAACCTTTAAATAAAAAAAATTTATAAGCTAATCATGAAATTACTTATTATATTGCTAATTATTTAATTATATTTCTAAACCCTAATTAATTAATTATTTTAAATTACAAATTATTTAATTAATACTCATATTAATGATT
>NW_021453634.1:0-784 GCF_001605985.2 Dendrobium catenatum
CGTAGGCCTGGGTTACCTAGTGATAATTAAGTTTGTTTGATTATTGTAATTTGTTGTTAAAGAAAGAAAAAGAAAAGGGTAGATTAAACATTTTGTTATTAGGGTTTGAATTAGGCCAGTTAGAAAGATTAATTTTAGGTTTTGACGCTCCATTAGATCCATTCGTGATGTTGTGCCACCAGGCTCGAGGAACCAGCCTCCTTAGGACACTTAGCCCCGCAGCCCGGAGTAGTCCATCCAATAAACTTCACTTTTGGAGCGGTTGTTGTGTATTAAGGGATTTATTGATTACTTTTAAAGGATTATTCTAAGTTTGATCTTTAAGAGTATTTTAATCCTAATGAATTTAATTTGTAACTTAATATTCTAATATAATCTACATATTTTAGATTTTAGATTGGTTAAGAGTTAATTGTTAGATTAATTAGAATTGATTTAGGTTTACATTTTAGATTTATAATTTAATGGTTATGAATGTTGATTAAAACTTAATTAAGAGTTAAGTGTTTTAATATATTTTTAAGAATTAGATTAAGATTGCTTGGTTGATTATTAATGAATTAAGAAAACAAAAATCCAAATTTAGGAAAGCGTGTCACTAGTTTTTGTTTCAATGTCTCTACCCTATAGGGAACATGCACCCTAAGTCTATATTTTCTAAAACTCGGTCCTTAATTTTTGTCCTTAGGTGTCATTAGTGTTGTAGGATCAGAAGTGATATTGTTTTTCTAATTCCTAAGACTTCTATACGGATGTCACAAGGTTTTAGGGATCTAAAAAAAGT
>NW_021453635.1:0-408 GCF_001605985.2 Dendrobium catenatum
CTCCACACATTGCGCCGACCTCTCCCTCCCTACGGATCTACGGCGCCGTCGCTCTAGGAGTGATCTCGTCCATCGTGTGGCTCTTCTTCTCCCAACAAGCCTAGTAGTAGGTAAATGAGAGTGGCCTCAAGGTGAGACAATCACTTTGTTAACCTTGGGGTTTTTGTTGATCATCTCATTTGCTTTACGTTACTAAAGTCGTTATTTTTCTCGGTCTTGCTAATTTACGTGTAAGTGCTTGCCTAGCCGTAGTTAACAATTGAGATTTCCGAAAAGTTTGAATTGAGAACGAGATTTCATTTGCAATTATCTTACTTGAATAATCTCTTGTTAAACGTCTTAATACAAATCCTGGATTTACATTGTGTTATATCATATTTGGTATCAGAGCATGGCTAGCATGCTTTG
>NW_021453636.1:0-393 GCF_001605985.2 Dendrobium catenatum
ATCAATCTCAAACATTCATTTGATTTTCATTTATGTGGATGATCTAAACTCAAGCCATCAACTTCAAGTTCCAATCCAAATCTAACATCCAAACCAAAATTATAGGGTTAAGGACCCAGGTCCTGAAATCCCTTCTAGTGATTTTTCTGTCACCTTGAAACCCAGTCAATTGGCATTTGATTCAGAGTTTATCAATTCTATATTGATATGACATATCTATAATGCACCAACCCTTCAAATTTGAGCTCATTTGAATCTCTAATCCCAGAAACTAGATTTATTTCTAAAAGATTTCTAATTACCTATGCCACTAAGTTTGCCACCTTGTGGACATTGACCCTGGGACTTTTCTCAAGCCCCTTGATCATGACCATAGCCTCCATTATGACCTTT
>NW_021453637.1:0-337 GCF_001605985.2 Dendrobium catenatum
AGATATGGGCTTAAGGCTAATCCTTGATGTAACCCAGCCGAAATAGGGAAATACTTGGTCAATCCACCTAGTGTTTGAACAGAAGTAATATTTCCTGCATACATATCTTTAATGATTTGAATATAAGCATTATTGACTCCTATCTTTTCAAGAACTCTCCAAAGCACTTCTCTTGGAACTTTATCATATGCTTTTTCTAAATCAATAAATATCATATGTAGATCCTCCTTATTTTCTCTATATTTCTCTGTCAAATCCAAATTGATTTTGAGAAACATTAGTATCGCGCCGCAACCTATGCTCAATGTTTAAAATTGCGTATTCGGGTATTGAGGCG
>NW_021453638.1:0-324 GCF_001605985.2 Dendrobium catenatum
AATTACTATCGTGAGTCAATTTACTAATGGAAATCAGATTGCACTCAAGATTGGACACATAAAGCACCAATTTAAGGGCGATAGCTTCTATGAAAAAAGCAAAAGCAGTTCCCAAAACTTTGGATATTGAGCCATTAACAACCTTAACTACTCGATTTGAATGATAAGGTTGATAGTCATGAAGGAGTGTAATGTCCCTTGTCATGTGATATGATGCTCCTGAGTCTATTACCCAAAGTTTTGATTGTTTTATACTTGAGTGAGCGTGTAGGCTTGTAGCATGTTCCGTAGGAGGAAGATGAGAAGAGTTGTCTGCAGATCCAT
>NW_021453639.1:0-1098 GCF_001605985.2 Dendrobium catenatum
GCCACCTGTCTAACAACTCATAATTAGGTCTAGTATTAAATAAAAATCTGAAACCCTTAAGATTAATTTTAATTTTAAAAGCCAAGTTTTGACCCCTTGGTTAACGCATCTGGATAATCTTTTAAAATTTGTTAACTTCTCCAACTTCTAAAATCCTTTTAATAGGTTATTAAAATTCTCAACCAACCCATTAAAATCAGTAATCAATTCCCTAATATTAATTCACCCCTTAAATTCCAACCAATTTAAAATAACTTAATTAACCCTGATTGCTACTGGGTAACCCAGGCCTGTGAGGCTATTAGCTTAGCCCCAAAGAAGGTGAAATAAACTTCACGGCCTCGGTGTGAGACAAAGATAGTAATCAATTAATTCTTTAAAATATATTTGATCAGAATCTTTAATATATTAATATTTAAATATTAATCTAAATTCCCCTTTTAAGCCTTAACAAACCCAGACTCTCAGACAACTTTAACTAATCACCCACTTTAGGACCTACCCCAGCCTCACGACTTTTTACACACACTTTAGATGATGTGCTAGGACAACTAACTCTAGATCTAGGTTAGGCTGGTGTTTACTTTTTTACTGTGTGCCGGATTTTTTTGTGGTTTTCACTGCATGTTGTGGATGAAATTGCTCTGCTGTGTCTTCTTACTTTTCTGCACTCTGTGGAGGGATTGATGTGTTTGGCGACTAGATTACCCTTAAGTTAAGGTACGATCTGGATATTCGCATAGTTTTCTGCAGGTGGCCACGCTCATGCAGGGCAATGAAAGGGGGGCTAAGTTATTAATAAATGTTAATTGTTATAAATGCTTGCACAGGTGCTTCAGCTGCTAAAGCCCCCAAATAAAGAGAGCGTGGCCAGTGTGTTTTACTTTTTTTTTCTTGCACATATATACAATTGCTTGGGAATAACTGCTTCTTTTTTCTATTTATTAACTGCTTAGGATAACCGTGCAGGAGAGTCTAGATTTTATTTTTGATATAAATGTAATTTGTGTAAGTGTTAAGTGTTGTGAAAGTTGATTTTGAGTTGGGATACATAAATCCACAGCTTGGATTCCAAAGAGGAAAGGATACCCTTTTGGG
>NW_021453640.1:0-399 GCF_001605985.2 Dendrobium catenatum
TCAAGGCGAGCCTCATATTGCGCAATTTTAAACCATGGGTGCTCAATATCTGAGGATAAATCAATTTACATTGCTAATTACCATATATCTTATATTATTGCGATCCTCACTTTGTAGTGTGCAACACTTAATTACGTCGTGACTACAGTAAATTCTGATATGCGGCTTGGAAGTTTGTAATCAGAACAAAGGGCATCAAGCCTCAAGGTCATCAGTCCGTCGCAGACTGCGTTCAAAAGCATGGAATAGTCACCATGGGTGGGCGAAGCCCGTTCGAGTAAAACATGGGTGCCCAACCAGGACCCCATGTAGGGCTTTGTAGTCCATTATTATATTTCCTCACAACTTCATCTTCCCCTTTCAAATTTGCAGAAAATTCTGCAAGCCAGAGAGAAATCG
>NW_021453641.1:0-1450 GCF_001605985.2 Dendrobium catenatum
AATTTAAGAATTCTTCCTACAAAAGAAAAGGGTAAGGAGAAGCTAAATTTAAACTGGGAAAATAATGAAAAGCAAAAAATCTCATGGGAAGATCTGGTCCCTGAAGCATCAGACCAAGAAAGAGATAATGGTTAAATGCCTTATTTGTGTCTTTCCTTTTTGTTTTTCATTTTTTTTTTGTGTTTTTGTTTTCGTTAAATTTTGTTTTTCTCCCATCAACACACACATTTACTTTTCTAAAAATAAAAAATATACTTCCTAATTTTTTAAAAAAATCTTTGGTAAGTTGTGTTTGACTTCTCTAAAACAGTCAAAGGAAGGAAACACATTTATTTTTAACTCTCAATCTCTGTTTTCTAAAAAAGGTTATCCTAGTTTTGATTTAAAATCTTTTTCATCTTTTAAATTGGGTTTTAAAACAACATTTTTTATCTCTCTACGTTTTATTTATCGCATAGGAATCTTTTGCAAGTTTTTGAATCTAACTCATAATTTTCTTAATCAAGTAATTCGCTTTGTAACTAAGATGGGTTTTCCTTTATTTTTAAGAATTAAGAAATGAAGCATATTCAAAAAATTGGCCAATGATGCCAAAATTAAAAGATGAGCAAAGATGCCAAATTGAAAATATAGAATACACAAAGTGTATCAAAAGATGCGTAGTGCGCCAACCAATTGCCAAGAGGCATAAAATGAGCCCTCAAAGTTAATGTTTACCATTCTTGTACTTCTTAAAAGATTAAGAAAATCCTTGATACTTTAAATACTTGAGTTTGAAAATCTTGATTCTTGATTCAAAAATTTATGCATTGATCTTCTATTAGATATATTTCATGGGAGGAGTTTTTGAAAAATTATTGTTTCTTTCTCTAATTTTTTCCTTGATTTAGATCTTGTATCAAAAAGTTTTTGCCTTTTTAAAGAACTTGAGTTGGGATTATCAAATTATGAATTTCCAACCTTTTATGGACTATGCATTGTCAAACCAATTCTACTAAGTTTTTGATTAAAACCAATAGGTAACTTTCTGATTTTAAAAATATTTGTTTTTCACTAGATCACGAAATGTTTTTTTTTATTCGTTTTGCTTTTTTCCTCCTCTCTTTTTGATAATGTCAAAGGGGGAGAACGTATTGTTGAATTTTTGTACTTTTATCGTATTTGTATTTTGTGTTCAAAAAATTAAAAACAACAAAAATATTTTCATCTCCTCTATTTTTTAAGTGTTATTCTAGTGAGGGGGAGATTAGGAGAAATTGTTCTTTTTGAAAATTCAAATTGAATTATTCGCCATCATCAAAAGGGGTAGATTGTTGTGGATCATGGTTTATGATTTTGATGATAGCAAACATTCCTTATTTCTCTATGATTTCCTTTTGTGCTAACGTTTCAGGTTCACACGATCAGACTGTCATTTAGAACCAGCTCAAGATTGGGTAGACTAGGTCTG
>NW_021453642.1:0-252 GCF_001605985.2 Dendrobium catenatum
TGCGATCGTGAGTCACGAATCAACCCTGCAATCCTTTGGTTACAACCTATATTTTCTTCACCTACAGCCCAAGCTTTCCTCGTTTGGGCATTCCCACTCAATCACTCGTGCCAATTTGGTCATGCTAGACGTTAGATCCCTCATCCTGCATCATGCTATCGTTCATTAGCCCTACTTCCCATTCCCTCTCACCTCACCTGTGCATTCCTACTCAACCACTTGCATTCGTGTCCGAACTCAGTGCATGGAATA
>NW_021453643.1:0-302 GCF_001605985.2 Dendrobium catenatum
TCGTACAGCTGATCATCCCGTACGAACTAGGTTCATCTGGTACGAACGGTTATTATAAAGGTCGGTTCTAGAAACTGTTGAAAACTGTTCTAAGTCGGTTAATCGTTTCGACAAAAATTTATTCGTCTGGATGAAATTTTTACAGAGGACTGATCGTCCCGGACGATTATTAATTTCTTCTGGATGAAAATTTTCCAGAGGACCAATCGCCATGGACGATAATTTAATTTCGTCTCGACGAAAATTTTCTAGAGACCAGATCATCTTGGACGATATTTAATTTCATCTAGACGAAAATTTTC
>NW_021453644.1:0-395 GCF_001605985.2 Dendrobium catenatum
AAAAACCTTAGAAAGATTACCCAAAAGAATTTAGTGATAGGTATACCAAAACTAGACTTTAATAAGGACCATCTTTGTGATGCATGTCAATTAGGTAAGCAAGTGAAATTCTCTTTTCAGCCCAATAAGGATCTTAGGACTAGTAAACCTTTGGAAATCTTACACATGGATCTTTTTGGACCAGTTGGAACTGTAAGTATAGGAGGAAAGGTATACATATTTGTTATAGTGGATGATTACTCAATATTCACTTGGGTTAGATTTCTATTTTATAAGAGTGAATCATTTGAGGAATTTAAAATTTTTTTGACTTGGATTCAAAGGAAATTAGGGTGTGAAATTCTTTCTATATAAAGTCATCATGGAGGAGAATTTGAGAATAAGAGATTTGAAAA
>NW_021453645.1:0-406 GCF_001605985.2 Dendrobium catenatum
TCAGAATTTTAATAATTTTTTGTAAATTTAATAAAAAAATAAAAATTCAATATTTGTAAGAATTTGTATCATATTTTGAAAATGAATTAGTTTGGAGAGTTGATAGGTCAATAACGGACTTGCTAAAGTAAAACTTAAGTCTTATAAATTTTGGCTCACGAGCGGATTATTGAGCAAATGAGCCACCTCAACTTATGATTACCTCTTATATGAAAGATGTGGCAAAATTTGTGTAGTCCATGTATTTTAATTTAGCTTAATTACCATAATTATGGGAAGCATTAAGCACTTTTCAAAAGAAGGCTTAGATTTAAGTTTTCCAAAGAAATAAACATAAAGAATAATGGAGTCATGGACTTCATCTGTTTTTTTTTCGTTTGGATGATTAATTACTGGGCTATGATGT
>NW_021453646.1:0-343 GCF_001605985.2 Dendrobium catenatum
CAGGGAAGAAGAAGAACACAAGCTCTAAGGCTTCAAAGAGTATAATATTTCATTCAATGAGCCCTACCCTTTTACATTAGCCAACTATTTAAAAAGTAAAATAGAACTATCTAGAGCATAGTCCTAAAGCATAATAAAAGCTAAGATGTTCCTACATCAATATAGGAGGGCTCGGTTTTGCTAGAAATAGAGGAGATCGGCTGCTAGGTAAGGAAGAGGTCGGGGTCTTGGTGGCTTGGAAGGAGATTGTGCTTGGTCTCTGGAAGGGATCGGAAGACAGGGGCGGTCGGCTTTGCTGGTGGATTTCGGCTTGAGGGAATGAGGTAGGTAGAGCTTTTTCTTC
>NW_021453647.1:0-360 GCF_001605985.2 Dendrobium catenatum
AGATACCCCCGTTCCTAAAAAAAAAAAAAAAATTCAAGATTTTAATAGTGAACAAAATTCTACTCTAATTTTGTGGCTTTTCTTTTCATATTTTAGATACAGAAAATCAGGCGTTATCTATTTTTTTTAATAGAAAATGGAATACCGAAGCACAAATGTAATTTTTTTTTTAAAATATTAATCTACTAAATTAAATTAAAGGTTCTCATTTGAAAGCTTTGAGGTTGTTGATCCTCATGTGTAGCAGATGGGCACTATATTTTCAAATTGGCTGAGAACTTTGAGTTATTGTACTATTTGCAGCATAAAGCCTATTTTAATTTACTATTAAGATTTCGTTTGAGATAATTTTTAATTATT
>NW_021453648.1:0-345 GCF_001605985.2 Dendrobium catenatum
AGGGTCTATCACTTGCAAAGTGATAAGACATGTCTCTGGAGGTTACCCTCCAATTTTGAGCCTATTCTGTGGTCTCTAACCCTAGAATCTGAATTAAAATTCAAAAGCTGTAAAACCTTTAAATATTTACAGCCTATGCCACTGAACCTAACCCCTTTCAGATTTTGATCTTGGAGCCATTATCAAAGCCTCCAAACACTTCCAGACTCTTGATTTTAACCCACTGAACAGTAAACTGTATTTTTCAGATCCATTTTTTACCCTAGTTGACCAATAGGTCAAAATTGACCAAAATACCCTTATGAGAATTCAAATGGCCATTTCAAATCAAATCAATTCCAAACT
>NW_021453649.1:0-1022 GCF_001605985.2 Dendrobium catenatum
TTCCTGCTAAAATCCTTAATTTTTCATTTACGCAATTATGTGTCCGTGAGGCTTACGCCTCAGACCGCCTCGAGGCTTAATACTCACCTCATGGACGAAAACCACCTCGAGGCTTAATTACGCAATTTTAAACCTTGGTACTAATAAGAGAGGATATTGCATTCTTTTGGCAATTCCTCTGGGCATATTTATTTGTACACATATAGATAATTTATATAATACATGTGTAATGTTTAAAATTGCGTAATTAGGTGTTGAGGCATTTTTTGTTTGTGAGGCGAGACGTAAGCCTCAATGCATTTTGAGGCGTGAGCCTCAAAATAAAAAAAAAATGTGAATAAATGCTAAAAGTAAATATTTATATAATATCCAAATAATATGTTAAAAATGATATTATCTTTCTATCGAACTATGAAATAACACAATGAAATACATATGAAATAAAAAATTGTACAAGACGTAAAGTGGCTAGTGATAAATTGCATGAAATATAATTGAAATACAACTATGACATGAGCAAAAAAATTATTAAATATAGAAACTGCATAAAAGTATCATATAATATTAAGCTTAACTTAACATTCTTTCTTTCTCAGTTCCCTACTCATCTACATTTAATTTCTAAAAAAGGCAAAAAAGTTGGCAACCACAAGAAAATTATTTATATTGTCATCACTGAGGGGATCTTTATTTGAGTCGTCATTATAACAAATTGATCTCTCCCCTATCTAATCTTGTGGAATCCAATGCCTCCTAATATGCTTTTTCATTTATTTTAGGCATTTACCTCTTTCATAAATATTTTTCATCAACATAAAGATGAGATTAATACTCCAAAATTTTTAGAGGTGGTAGTGGTGTGCGGATTTCAAGTGATCCTTGACGATGGCTATGACGGTGGTGGCTATGGCGAAGGCGACGGGTTAGAGGTTGAGGCAGTTGAGAGGAAGTTGCTGCAACTTGGAGGTACACGAAGTGTGATTTGTTCGAGGCTTTACTTCAGGATTTATATAAGTTTTATA
>NW_021453650.1:0-204 GCF_001605985.2 Dendrobium catenatum
CTCCAAGTGTCGCCAAAGTACCGTCATCTTTTCACAACCCTCCAAGTGTCACCAGAGTACCTTCGTCCTTTCATGCCCTCTAAATGTAGGTAGTGTATCATCATCCTTTCACATCCTCTAAGTGTCGGCAGAGTATCGTCATCTTTTTAGACCCTCCAAGTGTTAGTAGAGTACCAGATCTTCTTCAAAGATCTTCTCTCGAGC
>NW_021453651.1:0-322 GCF_001605985.2 Dendrobium catenatum
TTTTGCATATGTTGACAGATTTTGTTGACAGAGAATGTTATGTCCGGTCGGGTGAGAGTTAGGTATTGAAGACTTCCGGCGAGTTGGCGGTAAAATGTAGGATTAGAGTAAGCGGCGGTTAAATCGGTATTACTGCAATATTTTAAAATAGATGGTGTAGAAACTGGTTTGCAATTGCTCATACCTACACGTGTGAGGATGCTATGGGTGAATTGGCTTTGGGATAGGTGGAGACCATAGGATGTGGCGGTGGCTTGAATACCCATAAATTGAGATAAAGAACCGAGATCCCGCATGGTGAATGTGGCCTTGAGATTGTCAA
>NW_021453652.1:0-273 GCF_001605985.2 Dendrobium catenatum
TTGGAAGATTAGCATGTTGACTATCTTCTTAAAGGTGGTTGCATTGCTTGGTGGAGTTGATTTACTAAATGAGACTATAATGAAAGTCACATTATAAAGTGTAGTGATTTACAAACCATCTAATGGGTAAGGAAAGCTTAGGGATTTATACGAATTGATGGCTTACATAATGTAGGAACATAAATGAATTATTTGTGTGAAGTTTTCTGTATGTTATCAATTGATATAATTAATTGGTGTTTATTAGGTGCTTCCATTTATGGTGTTTGAATA
>NW_021453653.1:0-1061 GCF_001605985.2 Dendrobium catenatum
AAACTCTTTGAAAACCGAGCATATATTTTATAGCTTTCAAGCAATTCATATTTCATATGTCAAGGTGTTCATTCCAATATCGAGCATGCTTTAGGTTTAATATGAGGTGATTTGGTTAAGTTGGAAAATGATACATATTGCTGTTGAGATATGATTTTCTAATATTTAGGGAAGTGCTTTGAGGTGAAAAGTTTTATGAGTTTGCTTCATGTGAAAGTTTTGTAAGATGCTATATTTATTGAAAGTTTTACGAAAAGGCTTTGTGAATCATTTTTATCTTGAGTTTTATTATGTGCTTTGTGAATGTTTTATAATAAAAAAATCTCATGAAACCTTCTCGTTAGAAGATTTTCATGAAGTTTACCCCACGCCAAACATAGAAGCACTTGATTGTCTTTTGTGTCAAAAGGACTTTCGTAGATGATTTATGCGGAGTTTTATGTAGTATTCAATTTAGAGGCTTTCATATGTCATTCTCAGACTTCGAGTTTTGTGATTGGTCTTGTGTAGTAGTGTCTTTTAGTGTCTTTTGGGAATGAACGATTCTTTCTCAATTTGAGTTGTCTTTCTCTAGTGTGGTTCTTTCTTATTTGAATTGGCTTTCTCTAATGTTTGTTTCTAAAATCTAAGGTCGGAAGAAGATAGTAGATACAAAGAGACATTGTTTTAGTTCTAGTTTTGGGAATTTGAAGTTCCCTTGTTGCTTTGAGTTTGTTTGGAGAATAGTTTGTGTAGTCGAGTCAGGTTCGTATCAAGTGCTTTACTTGGATCGTGGGGACAGTAAAATGGCATTAAAACACCTTCTCTCCTATCCATATTGCATTGAATGGGAGGGAGGGGCATTTTTAGAGACATGTTTGGCTTCAAAGAAGCATGTCTATTAGCAAAATGCCTACATCCTTTTATTGTTTCGTTTTCTCATCCCTCCCTTTCTTTTTTTTTTTTTTTGATATTTTGTAGTTTTCATTTTTTTTTGCATCTCCACTACTTTTATACTTGTTATCTTATTTCATTCATAGATTCTTAAACTTGCTAGTTTATGTATGAAGTCCTAATGGTTA
>NW_021453654.1:0-1023 GCF_001605985.2 Dendrobium catenatum
CCAAAAATATTTATACAAATTTAATACTTAAAAAAGATTACATTATTATTTTATTTTAAATATCATAATCCACTAATGTTTCCATTAATTCCATTTTCAATTTTGATTGATTCAACTAATAAATTAATACAAAATGAAATGAGAAGAAATTTTAGGAGAGAGAAAAGAGGGTGCTAGGATTTAGAGGCAGTAGAGCGATTTTCTTCCCTCGATCATATTATGAGATTTGCTTGTCTCATTGAAAGGGACAATTATCCTATTTCTAATATCAATAGTTTTTAAATTTTTTATGATTTTTTAGATCAAATTTGTATTTATTTATTAAAAAATATGAATAATATTTTACTGGTAAAACTTGCACAGCATAACTTTTACTATGTGATAAATGTCATCAATATGAGCATTTTCACAATATTATATTAAAGTTTTACTAAGTATTTTTATAGTTTGGAAGAAATGTCATAATTTAAAAAATTTGGATAAATTTAGATATTTATGAATTAATTATTAAAATTGTTTTATATGCTTATATGACATGCAATGTTATTATAATTTAGCCATTATTGATACATATATGTGAAAAAAATGCAAACTGTACTTTCCCATAAATTTAACTAATTTTGATTCATACATAAATTTTACATGCATTAATATGACACAATGAATTGAATATTCAGTATATTTTTTTATTTTTATTTTATTATATGTACTGTAAAATATGTGAAAGGAAGGCAAGTTAAATATGATTGATTTATTCAGGTTAGTTGGAGATATGTTATACTATACAAAATGGTGAGCCAATGGTCTTTGCTTTAAAATAATAATCTGAAATGTGAGGCATCTTGAGGCATATTGATATGACATGATACATCGACCGGTAGGAAGTGATGACTTTTGATTTGAAAGCTACTAAAGCTAAATGACTTTTGATTGAGACTGATTCTTATAGGATTGGCCTACGGGACTAGATATGGGAAAAATACCATAGATAGATGGATGTATTTTTTTTTCTTATAGTGCTTG
>NW_021453655.1:0-267 GCF_001605985.2 Dendrobium catenatum
ATATTGAATCCATTTTAATACCTTATAAAGGGGTTTATAATTAATGACTAATCTAAATTTTATGCATTCCTTTTCGGTTGTGTTTATAACATATAAAGTAGTAAATCTCCAAGGGGAACGGGATCTTTAACAAATTGATTTTGTAAGAAGATCATTAGTCTCAATTTGGCAAAGATCTAAATATTCTTTATTCATTTATGAAGGTCTGCATTTGTAGTGCCTTTGTAGGGATAAATTTTTCATCAAAATCATAAATATATAATGATG
>NW_021453656.1:0-2036 GCF_001605985.2 Dendrobium catenatum
ATCGATCTCATAAATCCCTTTGCTAATCATCATCAACCCAATGGCAAGACAATCCCTCATCGGCATCTTGCAATAGAAGCACGGCACCACCCCACCGACAAACTTCGCCGAAACCCCAATCATCAAATAGAAGAACAAAACCATCCATTCCTCCACCCTATCCCCCAATGTCCACAAATCCAACCTCAGCCCCGCCGACGCCAAGAACACCGGCAAGAATACCCCCACCACCAGTCTCTCCAATTTCTCCACCATCGTCACCCCCAATGGCGCCCCTCCCGGCAACATCAATCCCAACATAAACGGCCCCATCGTCGCATGATACCCAATCAGCTCACTCACAAACCCACAAACGAAAGCAAGGAGAATCACCCCAACAAAGCACGCCTCATCGAGCATTCCACCTTCCGGCGTTGTTTTTCTTATCGCCAAAATCGTCAATGGCCTCGCCACAAACACAAGAAACGCCATAAACCCTAGAAAAGCAGCCATTGATGTCACTCCCATTAGGGCAGAATCGCCCTTGCTTCCCAGCAAGTAAGAGCCGATTACGGCGGTGATGAAGAGATTGGTGAACTCGGTGATTAGAGTGGCGGACATTGCGAGGCGGCCGAGTTTTGATGTGAGGAGATTGAGATCGGCGAGGACGCATGACACGACGGTGTAGGAAGTCATGCTCCAGGAGGACGCTAAGTTGGTGATGAGGAATCTCTGTTTGAAGCGTAAGGGGATGCTGGATTTCAGGAGGAAGCCGGTGAGGACGATGATCGCGAATGGGAAGAAGGATGTGCAGATGGCGATGGCGAAGGCTTTTCTGCCTGCTTTTGGGATCATGCTGAGGTCCGTTTTCAGGCCGATGAGGAAGAGGAAGAGCATGAAGGAGAGAAGCGAGATGGTGTTTAGCTGTTCCCAGCTGCGAGGGGAGAAAAGAATCCTTTCGATGGGTTTGATCCGTCCCATACAGGATGGGCCCAGTAGAATCCCCGCCTGCACATACAAATAATTTTTTTTTTATAACATAAAGCAATCATATAAATTTCAATTAGAAGAGCCGAGAATTGCGCGACTTACTATGATCTGCGAGATGACGATAGGAATGGAGAGGCGCCGGAGGATGGAGTGGCTGATGCGTGTGAAGATGAAGACGACAACGATCTGAAAAAGAAGGAGAGGAAGGGAGAACAAGAGAGGGTTGTCTGCGAGCCATATGCCCGTCGAGGTAGTCATAATCGCATGGAAGCAGAACACTCTTTCCTGCTTCGCCGTCGCATTCTTATAAAAGTCTTCCGGCGTGATTTCCAGCGACATAATTGCTTATGATCGATGAATTTACCTTCTTCTTCCCAATTCGGCGTCGATCGATAGAATTAGCAATGAATCAAAGGAAGTGAAAAGGGAGACGAGCGAGAAGATTGAGAAAAGAGAGAGATCGATTATTTCAAGAACATATATAGATCATCTGCGAGATATGCGGAAAGAAAGAGGTGGTTAGCAGTTATCGGTACCTCCTTAACAGCCACAAGTCCTCGAAGATTTTAAGGGGCTGTTTGGTTGTCTGAATTAGGAGGGTAAAGTAAAACAATTACCTGTATTTATTAAATTTGGTTGTTTGGGTAATTTTGAACGAAATAAAAGGAAACCATCGGATGTATAAGCGTGTATTAGGGGGGCTGTTTGGTTGCCTGAATTAGGAGGGTAAAGTAACATATTTTTACTAAATTTGTCTTTTTGGTTAATTTTAAGCAGAAGGAATGGAATACCTCCAAAGCATTAGCGGGGTATTAGGAGAGGCAATTCTGCGACTTTGAAACCCGCTCAAATTGAGCGGGTTAGAAATTCTTTGAGGTCGGGATGCTTTCGCCGAAGCTTTACCTATACTCTCCATTTTTCTCCGTTTTTCCTTGCTCTCTTCTCCAGTCCTTCCATGGCACTGACGTTTCTCGCATCGTAGCTGCTGGTGGGAAAAATTGTGTCTCACCACGCAGATTTGATTTTCTCATATTTTGTAATCGAATACTACATTGAAAATAAAGTAC
>NW_021453657.1:0-741 GCF_001605985.2 Dendrobium catenatum
AAGCTGGTCATGGTCCTCGCGAAAAACTGGGCTACGGAATATAATTTGGATAATGGTGTTCAGCCTAAGTTGGATGTTATGCTGTCCATGGGGCAATTTCTTATGGAGATTACTGTTTCTTCTTTTAATTTTGCTTCTAAGATCATTTTTTGGAGAGCTTTTTGCAGGTGCTGTTTTCTCGTGCGGCAAATCGTCCACAACTGCAATCTCCTCTCGATTAGTAAGTTTTTATGTGCTTTAAATTTTGCTTGTACTCTTTTTTGCAGGAAGTATACGCTGAATGAAAGATCTTTTTACTTCCGATTTTTGGGTTATGCTGTCTTGCAGACCAGCATTTTATTTTGTTCTTATTGTAATGGTAGAAAAAGGATCCACTGGCTCGTAGGTTTTATTTCTCTTTTTGATTGTAGCTCGTATGAGCGTAGAGAGCTGGAGGACCCTTCTAAGGATCTTGTAACCGATTTTTATATTAACGCGTAGGCCCTCTGTGGGTTTTATCAAAAAAAAGAAAAAAGCAAAATCAAGTGTTTTCAAATTCATCATGGTCAAATTATAGTCAAAAATCATAACACATTTTTTTCCAAATCATGACATAATTGTTGGGGATATATTAAAATGCCTACGATTTGATCTAGTCATACTCAACTCATTTAGGCTTCGTTTCAGACAACTTTTTTTTTATATAAAACAGTTTTTTTATTAAAAAAATTCTAGTTCAAAAATTTTCTTTATTAAAAAGCT
>NW_021453658.1:0-275 GCF_001605985.2 Dendrobium catenatum
TCCCCAAACCATCGCATGTCAGTCTCGTGTTGCTGATGTTGCTCTTGAATGTAAGTATCGAGACGAGTCTGAAGTTGGTCGAAGCGTTCTACCAAATCAACATGAGGGTGTGCTGGTGCAGGTGCTCGGGGTGGTGCATGTCATCGTGGACGTGCTTGAGCTGCGGCCGAGGCATCTTCTCCTTCTTCTTCGTCAAAGACAGGTTCTTCAGTCTAGTGTCCCCGATGGAAAAGAATACGGAAAGAGGCATCCGTATAAAAGATAGGAACATTATC
>NW_021453659.1:0-456 GCF_001605985.2 Dendrobium catenatum
CGTGTTCTTGTTGAAATTGATATTTCTAAATCCTATCATGATTCCGTTCGGTTGGGTCAGGAGAAGATGGGATATTTGCAGAAAATTGTTTTTGAGGGTATGCCAAATTTTTGTCAACATTGTAAGGCTGTGGGTCATAATAAATCAGAATGTTCTAAGCTTTTTCCTAATTTACGTCCGGCTGTGGTTTCGGATCCCCAGCCGTTGGCCTCGGTGTCTAATCCCTTAATGAATTCCGGTAACCCCGTTATTTCTTCTGTCCCGATTGTTATCCCTGGTGATAATATTGCGGGTATTGGTGATGTTGTTTCAGCTCAAGGGGTTTTGAACTGTGATATTGATATTAATGCTATGGAGTTTGATGCCTTGCCCACTGTTGAATTTTCGGTTAATTCTCCTGATGCTTTGGGGACCCGTGATCCTTTGGTTGTTTCCGATGGGTTGGGTGGTGGCGTC
>NW_021453660.1:0-255 GCF_001605985.2 Dendrobium catenatum
GTCCTTGCAAAAAAAGACGCTAAATTTGTATGGGACGAGAAGTGCCAAAATGCTTTCGATGACATTAAACAATACCTTTCTAATCCGCCAGTCTTGGCAGCCCCAATTCCGGGAAAGCCGTTAATTCTCTACACTGCAGCCTTAGATGAGTCTTTAGGCGCCCTGTTGGCTCAAGTCAATGACGAAGGGAAGGAGACTTGATGGGCTCTTGATGGGCTCTACAGATCCTTTTTGTGCTCTTGATGGGCTCTGTTT
>NW_021453661.1:0-363 GCF_001605985.2 Dendrobium catenatum
GGTGGTGGTCTGGAAAAACTCCGGGTGACAGGTGGTGGTCCGGCGGAACTCCGGGCCTAAGGTGGATGTTCGGTGGAGCTCCGGCCTCAAGTAGTGGTCCAGGGGAGCTCAGAGCCTCAAGTAGTGGTCCGGGCGAACTCAGGGCCTCAAGTGGTGGTCTGGTGAAACTCAGGGCCTCAAGTGGTGGTTCGGTCGAGCTAAGGGCCTTAAGTGGTGGCCCGGCGGAACTCCAGGCGATGGTCAAGGAGGAGGGAGGAGGCAAGAGCGATCTCCGATCTCTCTCTTACTCTCTTGCTTGGAGCTCCTTTCAAGAGGGAGGAGGGGTTTATTTATAGATTTCCTAGAGTGACATGGCCCGTAAAT
>NW_021453662.1:0-375 GCF_001605985.2 Dendrobium catenatum
TGGGCTTAACATTTTAGGATTGAAAGAAGATTTAATTCGAGTTGAGCATTTTATTAGAAATTTGGGATTATATTCCCAAAATTTTGGGTCTTATAATCAAAGATCTGCCCCGGATCCTAAATCTTATTTGGACACTAGACCACAGTCATCCGATCCTAACTAATGAAGTGCAATGCCTGGACATACCCCGGCCTGGATTGGGGAGCCAGATAACCACCTAATTGATTTAAAAGAGACGAGTCTGGTCTTTTATGAAAGAGTGGTAGGGACATTATGCTTAAGATTTTGGAGAATTGGGACCGACGTCTAGAAATTTTCCTAATTGGCCCCTTTGACTTATGGGTGCTAAAATGCTAAAACTGATGCATTTAAAAT
>NW_021453663.1:0-219 GCF_001605985.2 Dendrobium catenatum
TACATTTTTGCAACTTATGAAGTTTTGATGATTCCAAGCATTATTGTTCAAATGTGTAGTTATCTCCTAATATTTTTTAGAAGAATTGTATTTGCTCTTTGTTGACCTCATTATTTGAGGTCAATTTCCCCGGAATCGACTCTAGCACCTAGGTCTTCGTAGCCTAGTATAGAGGTCACCCACAGAATTCCTCTTAGGTGGACACCCACTGACGTAGCA
>NW_021453664.1:0-422 GCF_001605985.2 Dendrobium catenatum
GTATGGATTTCGATGAGTTTTGATTTGGATTTGGATCAATTTGTTTTGCGTTATTTTTGTTTCGTACCTGTAGGGAAATGTCGGGACGACATTTTTCTAAGGTGGGGAGATTGTGAGACCTCGTTCCCTTACTGTTCCTCTCTAGATTGGATTTTCCTCCCAGGATCGGCCGGGACGATAGTGAGATCGTCCAGGCCGATTAGTGTATTGAAAATGGTTGTTTTCAGGATTGTCCCGAGGACCGCCCTGGGAACCGTCCAGGCCGAAGTATTTTGGTCTAATCGTCCCAGGACGATCTTGCGATTTGCTGGGCCGATCAGCCTAATGATATAAGAAAATCAGCTCGTTTTGAGGAGAGAGAAAATTATTTTTTTTTAAAAATCAAATATTTTGAAGAGAGAGAAAGAGAGGAAAAGTAAAGG
>NW_021453665.1:0-587 GCF_001605985.2 Dendrobium catenatum
TACTAATACTTGAACTTTAACTAAAATCTTTCCTTTTGCCCCTTTTAACAAATAAACAAATATACAAACAACTCTAAACTAAATTACCCTATATAGGACCTACCAAAACCACACAACCCACATACACTTAGATGAATTTGATAGGACACGACTACTAGCTTTAGGTTAGGTTGTTGTTTTGCTTTTCTTTTCTGTGCTGTGTTGTGACGCTCTGCATGTGACCTGTGTGCTGTTTGTTTTTGCTACTCGTAGCTTTTCTGAGATGTTTTTCTGTGACGCTTTTTCTGCTCTTTTCTTTTCTGCACTGTTGTTGTGAGCGTTAGAATACCCATATGTTAGGCACCCTTTTTCATACTAATGCTGTCTTCCTACAGGTGGCCGTTCTTACACAGCGCTAAAGGGGGCTAAAATTAATAATCATTTATAACTGCTTTAAGTACCCGCTTCAGCTGCTTAGCCCCTAATAATCAGAGCACGGCCAAGTGTGATTAAATTTCAGCATTTTTATATATATAACTGCTTGGGTGAAAATTTATTATAACTGCTTAGAATAACCCCTGCAGGAGAGTCTAGATTTTCTATTTTTT
>NW_021453666.1:0-228 GCF_001605985.2 Dendrobium catenatum
TGTAAATTCGTCTGGACGAAAATTTTCCAGAGAGCCGATCGTCCTGTACGATAATTATTTCGTCCTGGACGAATAGGACTTAGAAAAATTTTTCAAGCTAGTTCCTATTCGTTCCATATGCTTTATAGGAGATAACTGTCTGATCGTCTAGTACGAATTGCAAATCATCCTGTACGATTAGTATAAATTTCATATGATCTCCTTATGTGTGTGTGTATGTTTTTATTC
>NW_021453667.1:0-278 GCF_001605985.2 Dendrobium catenatum
TTGGAATCCCTCTCTAACCACGTTCACCCCCTCTGTGAATCTTACTCAAAAAGACTTTGATTGATATCAAAAAAAGGCTCCAAAAACCTCTGAATTCAAAAGTAGTCGTTAATGTTCGTACAGTACGATTCAACATCGTACAGTACGATCTTCATAAACAGCCGTCATTCTGGTACGAAGATGTACGAATAGTACAAAAATAATTCATACTGTACGATATAATATCGTACGGTATGATTCAACAATATACTATTCATACAGGACGATGGTCTGGACGA
>NW_021453668.1:0-1149 GCF_001605985.2 Dendrobium catenatum
CTTTACATTTAAATATTAAGTCATTTAAAAGAACATGAAGCATATGGATCATGATATACATCTTATAATGCCTACTACTAACTTCACTTCACTTCCCTTTATGCCTCTAAGGTTGAATACCAACTAGATTTCACTTATAAATTCATTTCCACTTATAACTCTCGTAAACCTCCCACTCCTGCATAAAATAGATGAAGCTAGTGTTGACCTCGGACTGAACAAAACAAAAAATAATTCGCAAAATCTCATAGTTTTCCGATCGAACGTGCGCATGTCGTCGCCATCCCGTGCACGTTCGACGTCGCATCTCACCATACCCTTCGCACATCTTCACCATCGTTAAAAGGGGGACTGAGGGGATGAAGCCCGGATCTCGCTATCTCTCTCTCTCTTGACCTCTCTGCTCGCTCCTTTCTGCTCTACCCCCGAGTGCTTCTTTTATCCTTCATGGTCGTCCGACTCCTCTCCTTCTATGACTTCCCCTTCCAGTTGGATCGGAAGCTACAACATTCGATCGGAAGCAACGAAGGGAGCTCGCTCGTTTGCGAAGTGAAGGTGACTTTCTCTATGTCGCGATCTTATTCAGCTCCTTCGTTGTTATCTGACTTCGCCCCACGACGTTCCCTCCCTGTTGCGTTGAAAGTTATAGCATTTTGACCTAAAGCAATAAAGGGTGCTCCACTCGCTGTGAAGACAACTTTCTCCCCTTCGGCGGCATCCTCATTGCGGTCCAACTTCGCCCCTCCGACGGCATCCCTTCCTGTGGGATCGAAAGTTGCACATTTTAATCGGAAACAAGGAAGGGAGCTCCCTTGCTATAATGGTAAATTTCTCCCCTACATGGGCTTCTTCAGCCAAATCATGTAAATCCTATGGCCAAACAATCCCTTGGGGCAAAAAATGATGGAAACAGAGGGTTCATTCCGCCAAGAGATTTACGGGATGCTCGAATCCTATATACCTGATGCCATTTAGCCCAAATCCCGCTTAAGTTTTAATCTAATTATAATTAATTTTAGTTAAACTATAGTTAATTATAAATTAGATATAATTAACTTTAAATTAAATATAATTAATTAGATATCATTAATTATAATCAATTTATCATTAATTATAAATTAAAATAATTAATTTATAATTAATTTTAAA
>NW_021453669.1:0-257 GCF_001605985.2 Dendrobium catenatum
ATGTATCTCGAGGCATGAGAAACAAGAAGTAGAAGGGGAAAAGAGAAGTAGAGAGAGAAAGAAAATTTTGCTTTTCAACAATTTCACTTTTATCTTCTAGTTAAAGCCTTACTCACTCACTCTCTAACACTCATACTTCTCACATCTCAAAATATTTCAACTTTTAACCTCATAAAATTTCACCTTTTCAAAGCATACAAAATTCATCTTTACACATTTTAACTTTCAAAATAAGCATACATCTTACCAAAACTTTC
>NW_021453670.1:0-205 GCF_001605985.2 Dendrobium catenatum
TTTGGGGTTTGATCATAGTTGATAGATATCTCTTTTATTGATTTTTGTGCAATCATGACTAATTTATTATTCAATTCTGTAGCTTTTAAATGTAGTCATATACTGTAGTGTTGATACACTCTAATAAAAGGAAAGAATCTTGTTTGATAATTTTTTTAGTACTTGGATGTTTCCAACCATGCTCGTCCACCAACCACCCTAAACC
>NW_021453671.1:0-250 GCF_001605985.2 Dendrobium catenatum
AAAGTCATCCAAATTTGGAGCTCCAAATGGAGAGGGACTCTCTCCTAAGGGATGTCCCTTCCTCTTTGGATTCCAAATTGGATGTTATCCCATCTCAAATCACTTGAAAGATTTTACAACCATATCAAATCAAATTTACATTAATTAAAATTAAAAAAAATCTAGACTCGATCCTGCAAGGTTATCCTAATAATCAGCAGTTATATAAAATCACAAGCAGTTAATATTTGATCTCAAGCAATTGATATAT
>NW_021453672.1:0-303 GCF_001605985.2 Dendrobium catenatum
AAAGTGCCACATGTGGTAATTCTCTTCTTTCCAAATTCTTTCAATCTTTTAATTCAAATTGATCTTATGTTCATTTATATTCTATTGAACTTTGAAATATAGAATTTTTATGCATCTCCCTTGTAATGATTTTTTATATTCAAATGTCTAAATTGAATCATATTTTTGATAAATTCTTCTTACTTACAATGTTATATCACTTCTTAAATTCTATGAATTTCTATGATTTACCTAATGTCATTAGTTTTAGATTGCATACCTTATACCAATCACCATTTAGATTAAATTTTCAAATGAATTTCA
>NW_021453673.1:0-301 GCF_001605985.2 Dendrobium catenatum
CCTATTACAAATGATATCAGAGCAATACACAGCCAGCCAAAAGATAGGAAATAAGTGTCATACGAGATAAAGCGCTGCGCCATGGGAGCCACATCTTGAACCATGTGCTACATGACGAGAGCCACCACTTAAACTCGTAAGGGTCACCTCTAGAATCCTATCTTCCTGGTGGATGATTATGGGATAAAAATGCAGACGATGATGTTAATTGCTTAACTGAGGAAGATTGTGAGATCAATATTAATATTAGTAAATTTATATGAAAAATTTGCCCATCCTTAGAGGGAGATTCCACCATGAA
>NW_021453674.1:0-348 GCF_001605985.2 Dendrobium catenatum
CAAACAAGTCTAGGTGTGTGTAACGGTGTGTAGTTTTTGATAGGTCCTATGTAGGATGATTTAGTTATAATTGCTTGCATTTAATTTGTTAGAAGGCAAAAGAGAGATTTTAATTGAAGTTTAAATATTAATATTTTAAAATTAATTTTAGAAATTTTATTTTAGTATTTGATGGATTACCACCTTTATTTCGCACCAAGGCTGTGAGGTTTATTCCACCCTCATTGGGGCTAACTTAATAGCCTCGTAGGTCTGGGTTACCCAGTGATAATCAACTTTGTTAAATTATTCAGTTGGTTATAAATTAAAAAAAAGGTGAATTAAGCAATTTATTATCAATTAAGGTTT
>NW_021453675.1:0-256 GCF_001605985.2 Dendrobium catenatum
GGTATCCCTTTATTACAACATCATCAACATTGATTATTTCTGTAGTTTGAGGAACTTTATGGGGAACTTTTTGGAATGGAACAATTTCTTTCGAATGTTCTTGTTGTGGGGGTGCTTCTTTGGACTGTTCTTCTTGTGGGGGAGGTTCTTTGGACTGTTCTTCTTGGGGTGGAGGTTCTTTGGACTGTTCTTCTTGGGGGGGAGCTTTTTTGGACTGTTCTTCTTGGGGGGAGCTTCTTTTACATGTTCTTCTTCG
>NW_021453676.1:0-253 GCF_001605985.2 Dendrobium catenatum
ATTTTGTTATTATGAGGCACATAAAATAATTTTTTTTTTACGGTTATTTGCATCATATTTAAATCCCAAATAATTTACAAAAGTTTTAAAGTAAATTGAATATAAGAACATTGATATAAGATGATGAAATAAATTATCAAATAAGAAGAGTCAAGCCATCTTTAAATGAGCTTATCATAAATTATTTATAGTAAAAAAAACATAAATGAGTGTTATATAAATGAATATTAATCTTTTTATCAATTGCATTATT
>NW_021453677.1:0-277 GCF_001605985.2 Dendrobium catenatum
ATTTTATTACGAAGGTTTGAAGTTTTGAACTAGATTTAACTACGGTTTGACCAATTTGTTGACTTTTTGAAATATTACAGATTTCTGGAATTTAATATTTTTAGTAAATATTAGACCTTATTAGGAATTGAATGCAAGTGAGTTTGGGTGATTTGGATTTTTCTAGAATTAATTATGAAGGTTTGAAGTTTTGACTATTTAATGAATTTTGAAATTTCTTAATTAGAGGGCTTTTTATGGTTTTCCTCCAAATGAATCCCAAACTCCTTGAAATCAA
>NW_021453678.1:0-879 GCF_001605985.2 Dendrobium catenatum
CTGAAACTCAGCACTCAAAACCTGCTCTCAATGATTCACTCGCTCCTACCGAATTGGCTGAAAATCTTAGCAACACAACCAAAGACTCCAATGTGAACTACACAGCCATATCCAATCTGAAAACCTCCACACGACATGATCTAGCTATGATCTTCACTTGCAAGGTATGTGAGACTCGATCTGTGAAAACTATGTGCCGTGAATCTTATGAGAAAGGCATCGTTGTTGCTAAATGTGGAGGTTGCAACAATCTCCACCTTATTGCTGATCACCTCGGTTGGTTTGGAGAATCTGGAAACATTGAGGATCTCTTGGCAGCTCGAGGTGAGGAGGTCAGGAAAGGTTCAATCGACACCCTAAATCTAACTTTGGAGGACCTTATTGGAACAAAATCTTCATGAATATTTCCAATGGTACGTAACATGTTTTTTATTGTACCTTTAGGCTACAACTTGTTAGCTAGGTTGTGTTGGATCATCTGTTGTATTTCATCACTAAGATTAATTATTCTGTGCGGACATCGAACTCTATCTGGAGACCAACCAGAATGCGTCACGTCACCTCTTCGCTCGGTACCGCGGCTCAGTACTGTGGCTTGGTACTACTCGGTACCGCAAACGTGGCACATTCTGGTTGATCTCCGGACAACGTTTTACATCCGGCCTCTGCACGAAATAATCTCTCCATGACTAAACCTTAAACGTGGAATAATTTATAGCCACCAACATATTGTTAAGTAATGAAATTTATGTCTTTCATTGCCTTTAAAAAAATAATGCGATGTTAATGACAAACAGTGGAAATAAACTTTAGTAACAAATATAACTAATTAACAAAATTGGTGTTAACAAAAGGTTAAGGTTTCATTCGGGACGGCTT
>NW_021453679.1:0-279 GCF_001605985.2 Dendrobium catenatum
TACTGACAAGTACCGAGCGTTCATACTGATTTGTTCTGACCATGATGTCGTGATTAATTCTATATCTAAAGTATAGTAGGTATTCAATGTTTTACAACAACATTCATAGTTTCAAAGAAAACCCTAACCCTAAAAATTTGAATTGTAAAGTTTTTTAATAGGAAAAGTAGATCCTATATTTTTCTAAACCTAGAAGAAAATGCTAACCTGAGGCATTATTTCAGTGAAGTTGATCAACCGAAAAATTACTTCATAAGGATGGAAGATTCTTTGGAAGAC
>NW_021453680.1:0-308 GCF_001605985.2 Dendrobium catenatum
AAACGTGTTTCATCACTGTTTGGTTTGGCTCATTAAGGAAATGAGTTAAAAATTTATATTTGTATTCGGCTTGTTAACTAATTAAACCAATAATGATCTGTCCACAAATATAAAGTCACTAGAAGAAAAGGTACTACTATTGCCAACATATCTAATATTGTCATTGATAAAAAATAGCTTTATACTACGCAATCTCCTATCCCTCGTCACCACTATCTTTCTCTCAACCCAATTTTCTACATCTTTGTGCGTATGTGCTGCTAGAGCTTGTGGTGGAGGCAAGTATTGCTGAGTACCATCAAAGAAAA
>NW_021453681.1:0-285 GCF_001605985.2 Dendrobium catenatum
CATTGGCTTTATTGATGGGGCCCTCTCTTGGGTTCAAAGAGATGGCCCTACTTCTCTTTGCTGTAACACCAAAAGAGGATGTTGAAATAAATAAACATTTAATTCTTAGAGTAGAATTATACAATTCATTAAATCAATGATTATAAAAGAGAATATTACCCAACATGCATATTACAAGCATATATGTTTAGTTAATTAATTCCACATATTACATTTTAATTTCATTATTTATAAATTTAAAATTCTCTCATTTTATTTTTTAAATAATCATTTAAATATAAAAAT
>NW_021453682.1:0-521 GCF_001605985.2 Dendrobium catenatum
TTGTTTACTGGCTCAGGAGATCTTTAACAAGTTTAAAGTTTCTAAGAATAAAAAAGGTATGATGGCTGTAAAGCTTGACATGGAGCAGGCTTACGATAGCATGGGATGGCCAACTCTTCATCAAATTCTTAATTGGTATGGTTTCCCCATTATTTTTTCTAATTTACTCATGGAATGTGTGGTGAATGCAAGGTTTTCAATTATTCTGAATGGGAAGAATTCAAGAAGGATCAATGCTCTCAGTGGATTCCAGCAGGGATGTCCACATTCACCATATTTGTTCATTATGTGTTCCCAACTTCTTTCCAACTCTTTTAAGCAAAGGAGACAAGAATTGGGTATTCAGGTATCTCCTAGAGGACCGAGGATTACACGCCTTCTATATGCTGATGAAGTGCTTATTTTTTCACAAGCAACCACTATATTGGCAAGATTATTGAAGAGTACTGTGGAGGAGTTCTGTAAATGGACGGGTCAAAGTGTTAACATCAACAAGTCCCAAATTTTATTTGGTAAGGCTA
>NW_021453683.1:0-309 GCF_001605985.2 Dendrobium catenatum
GTTCAAATTTTCCTCCTATCTTCTGATGAGATAGGATAGGTCTTTGAAGAACTAAAACCAAGTCTCCTACTTGAAAAGTTCTGGGACGAACTAATTTTGTCGTGATCTTGTATCATCTTGGCTTTATATAACTCAAGGTTCTATTGAGCCTGAAAAAGCTTCTCTTCTAAGCCTTCGAGTTCTTCCAACTTGAGTTTTGCATTCTGTTCTGTAGTGATGTTGTAGTTTGTTGCAATTCTGAGTGAGGGTAATTGAACTTCTAAAGGAATAACTGCTTCTGCACCAAAGACTAAAGCGAATGGCGTAGAT
>NW_021453684.1:0-249 GCF_001605985.2 Dendrobium catenatum
GAAAAGCTGGCTTCTTCTTTTATAATGTTTTGTCCTCGGTGGTGGAGGCGCGGCGCGTTCGGAGGAACGAACAGTGCGGAAAAGAACGTACAAGGTTAAATTGACAGAAATGCCCTGCATATTTTCTTTGGATCCTGATACGCTGGTTGTGTTTCTATGAGTAGCAGATCGTATGCGACCGCCTTATAATTTGTTTCACTCGTTGTTTGTCAACTTTGTGACCTCGAGCTGGACGGCGACGGTATTCCA
>NW_021453685.1:0-953 GCF_001605985.2 Dendrobium catenatum
GTTACTACATATATTTTAGAAGAAATTTGCAAAAAAAATCATTTCATATAATAAGTTAATTAGGTGGACTAACAAAAATTTATTCTATTATAATTGATTGATCCATCTGTAAAGGCGATGCCTAATAAAATGTTAAATAATAAATTTATTTTTGTTGAACACAAAGGCTTCATTTGGGGCAATTTTTTTTATTGTTTTTTAAAATAACTTTATAGTACAATATTACAAAGCTACTTTAAGAAACAATAAAAAGCTATCACAAATAAAACATAATGTTTCATTTAGGATTGCTTAAAGCAATAAAAAAGCCAACCCAAACGAAGCTTAAATCTCATTTTATAATAAGGTTTTATTTTTTGTACAAAAAAATAAAAAACCCCGCTAATCTTGGATGGTAGACTATGCCAACACATAATAATGGTCTTAGCTTAGCTTCGGTGCACTACTAGTTGTTGAGAAAAAAGCAACTTCTCATAAACTCTATTTTGTCTTAGCATTTCTTTTGTTAGGAGATTAGGGCTTCGTGTGGGGTGGCTTTCTTGCTGCTTCTTAAAGCAACTTTTAGTTAAAAAATTAATTTTTTTTTTTTTTTTTTACGAAAAAGTTTTTTTAAGAGCCAGTAAGAAAGATGTCCCAAACAAATTCTAAGGCTTTGTTTGGGACGGGTTTCTTATTGCTTCTTAAATCAACTTTCTAGTAAAAAAAATTTAATTCTTAAAACAGTAAAAAATTTGTCCCAAACGAAACCTAAATTATATGATAATACCTCTTTTGAACAAGAGAAATTGTTTAACTCAAATAAATCTCATTTCCCTACCAAAAGTAAAAAAAAAAAAGAAAAAGAGGGGCCCAGGTGTAACTCATGAAATATAAAGCACTTCTATTGTGCAAGCACTATTTTTTTTTTATTATTTTTATTGATTAAAAATCATAAAATTACAACAGCAAGAAGA
>NW_021453686.1:0-696 GCF_001605985.2 Dendrobium catenatum
TGCCTCCGATCTTCTCTGATTTCTTCTTGATTTCATCCCAAGCAAGTTGAATCTGCCTCCTGATTTCGCACGTCTGCGAACCTCCACCGACCCGGACTCCCTCACCTCCAAAAACCAACAAGTCCAGTCGCTTGCATCTGAGCGAAACAAGAACGGCCTGCTGCCTTCGTCCGACCTCCTCACGCAAGCAAAACAAGCCCTGACCGGTCTGTGGAAATCTCGCCTCCAACAGCCCTTCACGTGAGATCTCCTTTGGCTGTTTGCCTCTCATGCACAGGCAAATTCTGATATCACCATGATTCACGCGGTAGTTAAGACAGATCTGGCTTAGCATGAATTGCCCGCATGCGGACCTTACCTTAGTCTGCTTCGATCAAGCCTGTCCCGCTCAGATTCCGCCAAGACTTTCGCCTGGTCCAAGCAATCTTCAAATCACAGCTTCAGGTCGCCGCCGAAATCAAAACCCAGCGGTCAAAAAACCACGCCGCCGAGTCCAACCCGATGTTGACGCCATATGCATGCAGATGCTCAAGAAGTCTCGCTCCTGATTCTTGCGATCAAGAACAAACTTCTGCTTCCGTTTGAACCTGTCCAAGATCCGTCTGCGGCAACCCAGCTCCCGATTTCGCGTGAAAAACCCGCACACCGGACCAAGATCCTCCGGCTTTCCTTCTCCGAGCCGAAGTCGCCTCCTAT
>NW_021453687.1:0-236 GCF_001605985.2 Dendrobium catenatum
TCTGGTTCTCTGCCGACACTTGGAGAGTGTGAACAGAAGAAGGGTTCACTGCCTACACTTGGAGAGTGTTAATAGCCGAAGGGTTCTCTACCTACATTAAGAGAGTGTGAAAGGACGACGGTACTCTGCCAACACTATAGATTGTGTAAAAGGATGACGGTTCTTTACCGCACCGAGGAGTGGTGAAAAGAGTGTGTTGTAAAGGTTTTTCCGCCTTGCTGTGGGTGCAAAAGGAG
>NW_021453688.1:0-233 GCF_001605985.2 Dendrobium catenatum
ATCATTGGTATCTCTTTCTTCCTTTTTTGGTTTCTGTTCTCTGCAGACCTAGAATGTTCTTAGGCTTTTTTGTAACTTCTAGCACAAGGAACCACCGGCTCGCAGGTTTTATTTTATTTTTTGATGTAGCTCTTATGAGCATTAGAGAGCTAGAGGTTCCCTTTAAAGACCTTGTAACTATTTTTTGGATATTAACACGTAGGCCCCTATGTGAGTTTTAATATATATATATA
>NW_021453689.1:0-307 GCF_001605985.2 Dendrobium catenatum
ATACCACAAAGAAAGTGGTTGGATCAGGTATGATTAAAAAATTTAAAAAAATGTTCATAGACAATGTGTTATTGATTGAAGGCTTAAAACATAATCTGTTAAGTATAAGTCAGCTATGTGATAAGGGCTATAATGTGAAATTTTTACCTACTCGCTCCATATTAAGCATAAATGGAAAAGAAGTCTTAAATGGAAAAAGGGTTAACAATCTTTACATGCTAGATTTGAATTATATTCTATCTCCTATTGCTTTTTGTTTAAAAATTGTTTTTGATGAATCATGGCTTTGGCATAAGAGACTTTGTCA
>NW_021453690.1:0-274 GCF_001605985.2 Dendrobium catenatum
AGAAGGATTGTGTTCGAACTAGAATTCACTTATTGACTCGCGCAACATCCCTAAACGTCACATGTGTACCAATAACATGTTCGCTGGGGCCCATGCGGGTATTTGGGGGCCTTTTATAATTGAACCCTGTCAACTTCTTTTATCTACTTAGAATGATCGGGTTCAAATTTAATAACCCGCACAGCATCCCTATTCGTCACGTGTATACCAATAACACGCTCGCCGGGGCTCATGCGAGTATTTGATTACATTTACCCCTTTTAGTGTGTCTATG
>NW_021453691.1:0-259 GCF_001605985.2 Dendrobium catenatum
GTTGAGTGAGCCCGACAGAGTCCCTGGTAGGCGCAATTCCTCAACAACCCTTTACTTCGAATGTCCTGTAAAATACTACGCAGGCTTCCATTTTGTGGTTCATGAGCTTCTTGCTGAGATCAGGCAGAAGTAGTGGCCACCCCAATCCACTGTTCCGAAAGGAGCAGGAGGAGCGGGATCCTTTCACCCTCTACCCGCTGTCCAGATGCGGTCAGCCTGGTAGTTGGTTTTACTTTACCGTTGAGTGAGCCCGACAGAG
>NW_021453692.1:0-393 GCF_001605985.2 Dendrobium catenatum
TTACTCAGATTTGATTATAATTAATATATATAATATGGGCCCCACCACCTATTTGAATTTTATTCCTTTCTTCCCTCTCTATACGTGGCCGGCCTCCCCTTCATTGGTTGTTCTCTCTCCTATTTTATTAACTGCTCTCAATCAATCTTCATTAACCCTCTTGAACCGCCAGCTCCCCCCATCCAATTTGGAATTAATTTGATTTTCAAATTAAATTCCCCCACTACACCTAATTGGAATTAGATTCCAGAATTCTGAAAGTTCCTCTACCCCCTAGCCCACCCGACCTCTCTCTTCCCCTCACCCGAGATCACTTCTCCAGGGTTCTTCCACCTTGCCCTCTCATCTACAAGCAAAAGGGATGTATGGCGGATCCGGAATTTGAATGGAACT
>NW_021453693.1:0-292 GCF_001605985.2 Dendrobium catenatum
ACGCTAGAGAAAAGCGTGCATGAGTTGGTCGTTCGCCTCGTTGCAAGCGTCGGGATCAAGTTTTCAAAGGCTTAGAGTTTAGGAGCTTATACCTTTGCAAGTGTCGTCGGGGTTGGCACACGGATCGAGGAGTCACTCGCCTACCTCGTCGTAGGTGTCGCGCCGGTTGCCCCTCCCACCACGCTAGAGAAAAGCGTGCATGGGCAGACCACCGACTCGACACGCAGGTCGAGGTAAGAGAGAGAGACTAAGTTTCAAAAATTATACCTTTGGCGGCCAGCGGATCGGCGGC
>NW_021453694.1:0-486 GCF_001605985.2 Dendrobium catenatum
GCAAAACACTACGAAGACAGTTAGCAGTAAAATTTCAAGATCAACAAGTGTACAAATATCATAAACTTCTCCCCTTTTGACATATCAAAAAGGAGGAGGGAACAAAAAAGTTCAATAGCAAAATTTTTTTTTTAACCAAGGCATGAAAATGATGTAGTATTCCATGTGATTGATTTAAAAACTTGTGGGTTAATGAGTTAACAATCTCAACAATCCAAACAATGGTAGAATATCCGGTCATGGTTACCCTGAGCTCAGACGTTTTCTTAGGGTAGAATCATCTTTTGAAATCAATGACCTAACTCAAAGAACTAATTGGATATAAAAAAAGGAATCCATCCATCACTTGGTTTAAGACAAAAGTATCTATATAAAATAATGAATCAAAGTAAATTTGTCACAATCGTAACAAAATCGAAACTAAGCCTTTGAGAATCAAAACTTCTAAGATCTAAAAGATTTAAAAAGAGAGAATAACTTGCTTTT
>NW_021453695.1:0-288 GCF_001605985.2 Dendrobium catenatum
TTTGCATTAAAAAAACTTTATTCCGTAGCTTTTTATAATTTATAAAGAATGAGATTATGAATGTTTTGAGTATTTTTAAAAATTTTACATAATATATTTTAAAATTTATATAATTTTAATTAAACAAAAATAATTTGGACATTAAAAAATAATGTCGTAGCATAATTAAATTTTTGATACGATGTTTTACACAACCCCTAATAATTTGGTGAACTTTTAAAATTATGAAATTTTAGCCTGTAAAAATTTTTTTTGCTTTCCATTATAAAAAATTATATAATTCTTACA
>NW_021453696.1:0-216 GCF_001605985.2 Dendrobium catenatum
TGTTATGTGAAAGGTAAGATGTCTATGTGTATCTTTCGGAAAGTAAAATGATGGGTTTTAAAAGTGAACATGTGTGTGTTAAAAAGTGAATAGTATATATGTGTTAAAAAGTAAAGTGTATGTATAGAAAGGTATTTTTGTAGTCGAAAGTGTAGAGTGTGATTTTTGGAAATGTATATATTTTGAATTAAGGTTAAAGGTGTATATATATATATA
>NW_021453697.1:0-571 GCF_001605985.2 Dendrobium catenatum
TGATTATTCATATATGAACAATATACTCTAAGAGTATCACGTTGCTCTAATTTAGCCTCTTAAGTAATTGATCCAAAATAATCCTTTTGGGACTAAATTGAGTCCATTTTGTTAATTTGGTGGATTAAATTAGAGCAACATCATATTTTGAGACTAAGGCTTCGTTGGGACAACTTTCGTACTGCTGCCTAAAACGATTTTCTTGTATAAAATTTTTTAATTCAAGAACTAAAAAACTGTTTTAAAAAGTAATAAAAATCCTATCCGAAACGAAACTAAGCGACTTTCTTATTACTTCTTAAAGTAGCATTTTAGTACAAAAATTAAAAATTTTCTACTATAAAGCTGCTTTAAGAAGCAATAAGAAAGTCGTTCCAAACGAAGCCTACATTGGCTATAGACGGATAATCAGGAGACTATTTGAAGATTTTTCTTCCAAAATGTATAAGGGCAATGTTTCTATAATCAGCATAATTGTTAGAGAATAAAGATAGAATTTTTACATTATACATAATATACATATAATTGCAGCAACTGATCTAAGTAGTAAATAGATTGGAAAGGAAAATCT
>NW_021453698.1:0-222 GCF_001605985.2 Dendrobium catenatum
GGCAAAGTTATGAATTTTCTAAGTTTCAGGCCCTATCTTATAGACTAGGGTTGACAAAAAAGTTGACTTTCTAACCTAGGCCAATTTCTGGAAATCTAAAATTTTTAATAAATACTAGGCCCTAATTGGAGTCTAATGCAAGTGAGTTTACCTAATTTGGAGTTTTCTACAATTAGTTATCGATATCTAAAGGTCGGGGTATTTATTGGAATTTTCTAAATT
>NW_021453699.1:0-203 GCF_001605985.2 Dendrobium catenatum
GATTTTCACAGGTATTTGAGTGGAATTTGAAATATTTAGAATTAACTCCTCCAATTAAGATATATATTTAACATGGCCATCATCAAGGTGTATGGGGTCATTTCCATTGACTAAACCTTTTCAACCCTATCAACTTGCCGATAGGGGATTAGGTTTCATAGGCTTTAAGCCTTTGCTAATTAATTTATTTGTTCATTGTCCAT
>NW_021453700.1:0-321 GCF_001605985.2 Dendrobium catenatum
CTCACACTCTCTCCTTGGCTATTCTCTCAAGAGGCAGAAAGATCAAATGATAAAAAGATTGGGTGGAAGTCTAATTTGGACTATTTATACAAAAGACAAGAAAAACTGCCCAAAAACTGCAAGTTTCAATTCTATACGCAGTGGATCATCCCGTACGATCAAGGATCGTCCTGGACGATTTTACTTAAAAGCCTTGAAACGAACCTCTTTGTATATGTGTATGAAATATTTTCGTACAAGCTGATCGTCCCATATGAACTAGTTCGTCCGGTACGAACGGTTATTACTAGGTAGGTTCCAAAAACTGCATAAAACCGTTCT
>NW_021453701.1:0-412 GCF_001605985.2 Dendrobium catenatum
ATATTTAAGTATTAAAATAATTGAATCATAATTATACTACTAATAATTATAATAGCCAACAAATTATAAATATTTAAAAAATAATTTAATGACAATTATACTATTAATTATTAAATTAAATTACTTAATTATATTATTAATTATTAATATTTGAATAATGCTAATTTAGATTAAATTAATTTATAATTTAGTAGGCCGTCGTTTAGGGTTTGCTTTTCATCGTATTCTCGTGGTCGCTTTTCCTCATCGCCATTTCTTTGTGATTGCTTCGGCTTCGCCTGCTGTGCCTGCTTCGCGTGTTGTGTGTGCTTCGCACAACCGGAGCTCGCTCGCCGCTTCGCCTCCTTCGAAGGCGTTGGATCGGAAGGCACAATGGGAGCTCGCTCCTTCAAGACGGGAGCTAGCTCTGTCG
>NW_021453702.1:0-410 GCF_001605985.2 Dendrobium catenatum
CCTCCAAAAGAATGAAGCTATAATGGCTGCCAAAGACCCTTACAAAGTGCCTTGTCAAAACTTAAATAGAAGAGCTCAAAATGAGCTCATTAATTGCAACTTATCGACTTTACAATCCAGGCCGATATGTATATCGTCCTGGCCAATCAGTGTAAATTAAGCCCAATTAGCTAGGATGATTTGGGACGATCAAAAGAAATTTGTTCATATCATCCAGGATGATAATATATCATCCAGGATGATAATATATCATCCTGGCCGATCAGTACAAATTGTGAAATATTATCCTAAACATTGCACTGAATAAGAGCTGTCCGATGTCCAATCGTCCAGTGGATCATCCTGGCCAATCCTGCGATCATCCAGGATGATGTGATCGTGTAATCAAATCTTAATTACTTTACTTAAAT
>NW_021453703.1:0-295 GCF_001605985.2 Dendrobium catenatum
AGAAATTATTCTGTGCGGATAGCAATATCATCCGGAAGCGAATCAAAATGCACCACGTCTCCCGTTTGCAATATTCCGAATGATGTGACACGTTCTAATTCACCTCCAGATGATTCGGCGTCCGTACAAAATAATTTCTCCATTCTTTGGATGGTCTAATGCTTTTGCTAAGGCAAACGGGATGAATAATTTCTCGTTTTTCATGAGGCTAATCTATTTTTACACGTGCTTTTTTTTTTGTATTTTCTCTGTCCAGCTTTTTAGTCCCTCAAATATTTTTTTTTTATTGTAATCA
>NW_021453704.1:0-205 GCF_001605985.2 Dendrobium catenatum
ACGATGAATAGAGACAAGTTTTGGTTGTCCCAGTATCCGTCTTGTACAAATAGAAGGAAAATAACATATCATATTGGACGATGGTGTATCGTACTATATAATTTTGTTCAGAAAAATTGCTTGTTCGTACTCCTTCATACTAAGACGAAGGCTATTTTATGTTGTAAATATGATTTCATGGATTAGAATTTTAATGATAGCAAAC
>NW_021453705.1:0-626 GCF_001605985.2 Dendrobium catenatum
TTTTGATTGAGATTCGAGTTTTGACTATTATCATAATAATATTCGTTTTTAAAAGAGGCAATAATGAACATAAAAGAATTTTTTTGAGGTTTTAATTAAAGATAATCAATCTGAAAGAGAGAGGTAGTGGTGCTCAGACAATCCGACAGAGACCTAACTCAAAAAGTTAGAATTCTGATCTAAAATATTGACCCAATTAATTTTCAGGCCAGTTTTAGTTGACCCAAAAGCTCCAATTAGACTTGGCATTTGCCCAATTAAGATTCGAATTCCCGTCAAATAGGTTGAGTTCAGGAAAATGCATGCTTTTAGACATAGTTTAGGATGACTTTCTTAGAACTTTTTAAAGCAGTTTTTTAGAATACAATTTTTAAAATTTGTACTAAGAAAATGCTTTGAAAAGCGGTAAGAAAGCCGTCATGCTTCATTTGGAATGACTTTCTTACTGTTTCTTAAACATTTTTTTAGTACAAAATTTAAATTTTTAAACTAAAAAACTACTTTAAGAATCATTAAGAAAGTCGTCACAAATGAAATCTATAATTTGTATAGCCATTAAAATAATCATTGTAGTAGTTCTTAAAAAAAAGTATAATTGCAAATTTATGATAAAATATATTTCATTA
>NW_021453706.1:0-277 GCF_001605985.2 Dendrobium catenatum
AATGCACATAAAATTCACTTGCTCATGCAAAACATACTCATGCACACACACTAAAGTAAAAGAGAGAAATGTTACTTTTGCTCTTAAATTTTATTACAGTTTAAAAATACAAAGTTTATCTTGCTAAGCAATACAATTCATAAACCATTAAAAATATATTTAAGTTTTACAAATATTCCAAAAGGCTTTGTCAAAAAAATCTTTTATCAGATCGATTTTATACTACTCTCCTACAATTACTTTTATCTTAGATACCCAAAAGATTCACACTCATGCA
>NW_021453707.1:0-270 GCF_001605985.2 Dendrobium catenatum
AAAGGTTCTAGGGCGGACCAATTTATCATGTGCTTGAACCATACGAGATTTATATAACTCGAGGTTCTGTTGAGCCTGCAGTCGCTTCTCTTCTAAACCTTCGAGTTCTTCTAGTCGAAGTCGGGCATTCTGTTCAGATGTGATACTATTGTTAATTGCAACTCTTAAAGAGGGAAGCTGTACCTCTAAAGGGAGAACAGCCTCTGCCCCAAAGACTAAAGCAAACGGTGTAGACTGAGTTGGGGTTCTATATGTGGTTCGATAAGCCCA
>NW_021453708.1:0-852 GCF_001605985.2 Dendrobium catenatum
GATCGGCTAGGCAGTGGGGATGTGAGGGGTGGTACTACCAGAAGATCTGTAGGAAGGCCTAGAGTTTTTGTGTCAATTAGGGTGTTGGGAACGGGTTTCCTCTAGGTCTAACACTAAACTGTAGACATTTTCAAGGGTAGTGATGTTCCGGACAAACAACTCATTGTGAATATCCTCTCACAACCCGATACGAAACATGGACAGGATATGCGCTGGGGCAATGGATGTCTCCCCTTTGTAGCAAATCAGGTAATTGTCAAAACATGTCATGTACTCCTTAAGGGGTTTCTTGTCCTGATTCAACCTATTCCACCTATCCAACAACCTGGGGAAGTACGAGGGAGGCAGGTACTTCTGCTTAAGCTCACATTTCATGGATAGCCAATCAGTGATGGGTTACTCATTTGTGGGCTCTCCAAGGCTTTCTAAATTGGACCAGAATTGACTCGCCCTACCCGTGAGCTTCATCTCAACAAAACTAACCTTTATAGCTTCGGAAATATTGTAGCTTCGAAAATATTGTACCACTTAAAGAAACTATCCATCCCTTTAATCTAATCTAGGAAAAGTTTGGGATCTAAGGTTCTGTCGAAGGTAGGAGCGTCAACCTTGATATTTTTCATTAGTGGAATACTAGGGTTGAGGTGGCGATCAAGTCCATAGTGGGGAGCTCGATGATGGCACGAGGAAGTACCTCATCTTGGTAGGTGTCGTCCCTGTACATGGATGGAGGTCTAGAAGGTGTGTAAAGGGGAGAATGGTTCCTAATTCTATCTAGGGTATCGAATCATTTAGTCGTTTGACGATGGAGGTCAGCTAAGTTAGCCTAATTTTTCTTGAGTTGTTGGCTAA
>NW_021453709.1:0-292 GCF_001605985.2 Dendrobium catenatum
TGTCCACATCAACTTCATCTCTTCCCTTAATTTCAGCAGTAATTGCTGGATCCAACTTCATCGGAACTGAAATTGATCTCCCATAGAATTTTCGGTGATCTGGAATAGAAGAATTCCTCTTAACATTTTTCTTCGAATTGAATTTTACGTGCATCCAAGGACCATAAGAACTATCTTCAGCTGGTAAAGGATCTTTAGAGCCTCCTTATTAAGCAATTCTGAATTTTGAAACCCAATTGGACATACAACATCAATATGTCCAATCCTGCCACACTTGAAGCAAATAGAAGAT
>NW_021453710.1:0-1390 GCF_001605985.2 Dendrobium catenatum
AGGTTGAAAAGTGAATTAGACTTGATTTTCAAGTTTAATAAATTATATTTGCTTTATAATTTAAAATACTTTTTAATTTGATATTCACATTTAAAATAGTTGATGTTGAATTAAGCTGATTATTACATTTTAAATTTTTTTTCCATAAGCAGTTTATAAAAGTGATTGGAATATATTATAATCGTGTGAACTATGTTGGAAGGATTACAATATTTGATTTAAGTTTTTTACTTTTTAACTATCATATTTGAATATGACGAAATCAAATATTTTAAAATTACATATTAAATAATCTTTTATTTATATTAGACAGAGAAATATTTTCTTTTAAAAAAAAGTGAAGCAGAAGTATGTGATAATAATTGTTGTGATAATAGTGTAAAATCCAAACAAACTAATTCAGAACTCAATTATGATGAAATCATTTTAGGTCTCGAATTAAGAAAAAAATTTGTAAAACCGATAATGCTAGTGCCTAGTGTCAGGCCCAGATGCACTACATGAAAATCTGTTATTATCATCAGATTTTCTGGCGTATGAGGCGGCAGAATCGGCAGAATATTCGTCGGGATTTTAACGATGGAATTTCCGGCGAAATGTCGGCCGTTACAACACCGGTGAATTTTTCGTCGAATTTGCACCGGAATTTAAAAAGTTTCTGGTGAAAATTTTGCCGGTTATTACCGGTAGAATTATCGGCAAATTTGCGCCGGCCTACGTAAACTCGACGAATGTTTACCAACGAATTATCCGCCGGTGATGTAACCAACGGATAATCCGTTGGAAAATTTGACGAAATGGCCATATTTCGACCCCTTTGTCGTCTATCTTCTCATTTCTTTCTTCTTCCCTCGGTTAGGTCGCATCCAAGAGCTGCCGCGAATGCGTGACCCTCGCCGGCTTTCTCCGCCGAACTTGCACCGTTCGCCGTTGTCGGTTGCCTGTACTCGCTGACTTCGGTAAGAGAAGGTCGCTGCCTCCATATCTTTGTGTATTCATTTTTGAGTTTTTTATGGATGTTCTCACCAAACATTTGCAAGAGAATTGTTTATGGATGTTCTCACTAGACATTTGTAAGAGAATGTATCTTGGTATATATGCTTTTAAATTATTTTTATTTAGGATGCTCTCACTAGACATTTGCAAGAGAATGAACTTAGGTGTATGCTATTATTTTGGTTATGGATGTTCTCACTAGACACATTTGTAAGAGAATGTATCTTAGTATATGCTTTTAAATTGTTTCTGTCATAGATGTTCTCACTAGACAATTGTAAGAGAATGAACTTTGGTGTTTGCTTTTGCTTTTGTTTTGGATGTTCTCACTAGACATTTGTAAGAGAATGTATATTGGTGTATGCTTTTAATTTGTTTTTGTTATGGATGTTCT
>NW_021453711.1:0-270 GCF_001605985.2 Dendrobium catenatum
AGTTAAATTAGAGGTCTAGTGATGGGAGTTTTATTTTTCCAAGGAAGAGAGCTAAATCTAGGCCTAAAATTGGAAGAATCATAATTTGGGTGATTTTTTATGGGATGGAGGAGCGCCTGTCGGCCTACTCAGAAAAATATCAAAGGCGACTCCTTCATCTAACACTATCATCTATCCTGTTCCAGCAGCTTCATCATTTCATGTTGAATCACCTAGGTATGGTCAGTTCAATTCTCCACTTATTTTTAGAGATTTGATGGGAGACAGTGT
>NW_021453712.1:0-391 GCF_001605985.2 Dendrobium catenatum
TAAAAAGTACCAAAATTAAATCAGCACTATCTGAACTCCAATTTTAATAAACTTATAGTCCAACTGAATGTCTTGAAGAGACAAATCCAAGTTAACAAAATCGGTCCAATCTGAGTCCAAATGGGTCCAAATCGAAGCTTAATTTAATTTAATTTTTTAATTTTTTCCTAAAAATCATTTGAAAAAAGACTTAAGATATTTATTTTTCAAAAAAGAACCCCATAAATATTATTCACCAATTATTGATGTCCATAGTGAGATGACATGAGTAATGTCAAAATGTAATTGATTTATATGTGAGGGGTTGCTTTTGGTAGAGGGCAATGCCATAAAGGAGTTCTTGGGATACATGAGATCTCTCTTGCTAGGAAGATGACATGGAACATAGTAG
>NW_021453713.1:0-234 GCF_001605985.2 Dendrobium catenatum
ATTTCAGAAAGCCCATAGAGATGATCTATGATGAGTTGGGCTTCGTCGATAGGGTGACGAGCCATAATTAAAAAGGTTAGAACAGAAAGGAGAGGAGTAATGTTTATCCTATCACCAGCTTTAGGAATGATTGAAGATCTAAGGATATGCTGGATGATACGGGCATTTTGGGTCATTCCTGAAACTCTAGCAACATGATAGTTTACAACACTTGTTCTAATTGTACCATTGATT
>NW_021453714.1:0-444 GCF_001605985.2 Dendrobium catenatum
AAAAAAAAAAAAAAAAATTACATTGCTCATATTGATTCTCTTGATTAATGATTATTATTCTTTCAATATTTAAATGCCTTATTGATATCAAAATTAAATGATCTTGAGCTCATTTGATTCATTTCACTAGATGCTCAATTTAACCGTGATCATGTAATATTTGAAGATCACTTGGTCATCCAATCACTGTCATAATGCTTTCAATTATGCTTCAAAATGACTGATTTGGGTTCACTTGGTGTCGATGGATTTGTCTTATCGAGACATCCAATTTGATTATAAATTTGTTGAAATTGAAGTTTAAATGGTTCCGAATTTAATTCTAAAAGTTTCCAATCCCAATATGCATTGAGATTGGTGTTGGATTAAATTAATTTTTGAGTGACCCACCAAATCATTATTGAGTTTTGATATATCAGTAAAAAATTATCTTGATCAGGGACG
>NW_021453715.1:0-272 GCF_001605985.2 Dendrobium catenatum
TTTTGTTGAAAAGGCCTTAAAGGAAAAGATGCCTACACGTAAGGACTTACACACATTTCTCAAGGACATGATTTGAATTCTTTTCAAGAGTAGAGGATTCAATCTTTCTATTAAAAAAAATTCCTCTAACTATATGGACCCTGTCGGAACGACATGTGGGAACAAATTTAGAAGTGTAGTGAGAAGTAGTGTTGACTCTATCAAACCTTAGAAAGGTTTAAGAATTTAGGTTTTTTTGACCCAGACCAAGTTTCGTAGAAACTGAACTGGGG
>NW_021453716.1:0-1495 GCF_001605985.2 Dendrobium catenatum
CCGATGGTACTAAGGTGCGAGTTCGCCGGAGCAACCATATGGATCCCCCACCACACTCCCTTGAGTTCCTCCCCCTCACAGGATCTTCTCCCTCTCAAACTCCGCCCTTTCTTCTCTCCCTTTCAAGCTCTCTCTTCAAGTTTCCCCCACAAAAATGAAGCTACAATGGCTGTCAAAGACACTTACAAAGTGCCTTTCTATAGCTTAAATAGAAGCTCTCAAAACGAGCTCATTAATGCAAGTTGCCACCATTATCGTCCAAGACGATAGGCATATCGTCCTGGCCGATTAGTTCAAATATGAGTAAAATCGTCCTGAATATTACTCTGAAATGAAGCTGGACGATGTTTAATCGTCCCGGACGATCTTGCGATCGGCCTAGACAAAATCCCCATTAATTGCTTTCCAAAACTGCCTAAGAAATTTTAGAAAAATTGACCTGAATCGGCCAGGATGATATTTTATAGTCCAGGCCTATATACCAGGACGATATCCAAAAATAAGATTTTCCTAAGTAGATATGGCGGCAGATTCTTGCTGAATTGAGCCGATCGTCCTGGCTGATACAAAATCGTCCAGGACGATGTGTTTTGCATAAAAAATGGCTGCTTTAATGAGGATGCCCTAATTAATGTTTCTACTTTTGTCAGATCGTCCAGGACGATATAAATATCGTCCCGAACGATGTTACCAAAAATAGAAATCTTTTAGGACACAACAGAAAATCTTCCAAGTTACAAATCATCAGATGCCACACCAAATAAAACACACTCAAGAAGGGAAAAAGATTACAAACTGACACATACCTAGTCTACCCAATTTTGAGCTAGTTCCAAATTGCAGTCTGATCGTGTGGACCTGAAATGTTAGTAGAAAGTAGTTATAGAGAAAAAGAATGTTTGCTATCATCAAAATCATATGCCATCAATCCGCAATAGAATGGAGCGAGCCTTAATACAGAGACGTTCGTCCTGGGATGAACCTTATTTTTTGTATGGACGAACAGGGGACTGTGAGAATACAAAGACGTTCATCCTGGGACGAATCATTGATTTCGTCTAGACGAACAGTATAAAGTGAGAATCCCGAGACATTCATCCCGGGACGACTATTAAAATCATCCTGGACGATTAGGACTTAGAAAAATTTTCTCTCCGCCTGTTCGATCCATTGCTCTCCTTAGGGGTAATTCACATGATCGTCCCGTATGAACTAAGTTCGTCCTGTACGATCAGTTCACAAAAAAGTTCTCCAAGTGTGTATATTATGATTTTTCACTCAATTACAATCACTCCCTCTCATATCAAAACTTATGAAAATTTGTTGAATTTGATTACAGGTCTTCAATATCTTGGAGTTGATTTTCCTGAAATATTAGTACACACTAGAGCAAGAAATAGTGTTAGGAGATATATGTAAAACAATAATAATTGAAATCATCAAAATAATACAAGTTGAAAGAATGTAAAACATGCAAAATAGCAACTCTCTTAAC
>NW_021453717.1:0-276 GCF_001605985.2 Dendrobium catenatum
AAAATAAATTTGGATGAAAATTTGGAGATTGAAAACCAGTTGCCTAGAAATTTGAGATTTTCTAAAAACCACCCAAAGGAATTGATTATAGGAGAACCTAGTAAGGGTGTTAGGACTAGGATTGGATTGAACAAAAAAAGTCAATCATTCAGCTTTTATTTTTATGATAGAACCCACAAATATTTATCAAGCACTTTTGGATGAATTTTAGATTTTGGCAATGCAAGAAGAATTAAATTAATTTGTAAGAAATGAAGTTTGAGAATTAATTGCAAG
>NW_021453718.1:0-254 GCF_001605985.2 Dendrobium catenatum
CAATTTGTATGGCTTACTAAGCTATTGTATTTCATTGTAGTTTTGATTTTGATATTTAGGATATGATCGAATTTGATAGGTATTTCTTTTATTATCTTTTGTATAATGATGGCTAGTTCTTTATTTAGTTATGTAGCTTATATGTTTAATTATGTATTGTAGTTTATACATTTTGATGAAATAAAAAAAATTTGTAGATGAGCTTATTTCCAGAACTTAGATGTTTTAGCTATTTTGTAGTCTATTTTTTTTTC
>NW_021453719.1:0-461 GCF_001605985.2 Dendrobium catenatum
TCTTGTGTTAAGTGTGCTTTTAGCAAGTTTAGTAGGCATTTTGAGGTCTAGTTTCTATATATTGTATGATGCTAAGTTTTGTAAAACAATATTATCAAGATGCGTGTGAATATTGAGTCAAACCAAACTGAATGAAGCAATCACAATGAGTAGAACTAATCAAAGTTAAATTGATGAGTGGAACGGGGTTATCTACTCGCTGGGTATCTACTCGCTGTCACTTCAAAGAAAGCGCTTGACAGTATAACTAAGCCCTCGGCGGAACCTAGTGAGGCCACCCACCGGCATCGGACCCACACTTGCATTGCCCCACATAAGTGGATAGGCCATAGTAGAGAGGATTCGAATATGAGATGAGAGGTTCCCAATCGTACTCGCCGACCAATCACCCTGAGCCTCGGTGGATACGTTACTCCTTCTCCAATGAAGATAACTTGACTGGTAAAAACGATTGCCTTGAT
>NW_021453720.1:0-226 GCF_001605985.2 Dendrobium catenatum
AATTGGCATGAAGATCAGTTGGCAAAAAGATTAAGATGTTGTAGATTTGGTTTGATGAATTATGGTTTTGATGATAGCAAATAATACGACTGCCTTTTCTCTACTGACTTTTCAGGACTCAAAGATCGGACGGAAATCGAAATCAGCATGAAAATTGGAATCAGCTCAAGACTAGGTAGATTAGGGTTTAGTTAGTCTGTAATTTTCTTTTTTCTCTTCCTTGAGT
>NW_021453721.1:0-267 GCF_001605985.2 Dendrobium catenatum
TTGCAAGTTCCAAACCGGTTATCAGAGCTTCGTATTCGGCTTCGTTATTTGTGCAAGGCTCCGATAAGTGGTAGGAAAAATGCATCATTCCTTTTTCTGGCGTAATGAAAATTAGACCGACTCCAGCCTTTCCAGGAATTACAGATTGTTGGGTCGCAATCCTACGAGAGGATGCTGCCCCATCAAAATATAATTCCCAGATGGCCTCATCAGGTTCCCTCAAACTCATGACTTGTTCATCGGGTAGGTCATCGTTCAGAGGAGAAT
>NW_021453722.1:0-224 GCF_001605985.2 Dendrobium catenatum
ATATTGCAAATCCCACTTATCGCTCAGAAAACATTATTTGTCACTCAAATAAACTACCCATATCAATCATCCAATCAGAAAATATATGATCTATCATTCTATCAAAAATAGATGCTTCAATTTTAATCTTTTTAGTTATGACATCATCCTATCAAACTTTTGACATTATGATTTTAATAAACCTCAATATCATACACCCTATAATATCTATTTTAAATTATTTT
>NW_021453723.1:0-200 GCF_001605985.2 Dendrobium catenatum
CTGCCACGTTGGTTGGGCAGATGGTGATTCACTTTCTTTAGCTCTTTCCTGGCTGATCTGATTTCCGTTGGTTGACCTTAGGGTTGTATCTTCCTAGAGTTAGGAAGGTCAACGCCAACATATACGGCTTACCCGTTGTTCTCCGCATATGTTGGGGGTCCGTTTGTTGACCTCAATTTTGGCTCGAGTGTGCTCGGGCA
>NW_021453724.1:0-256 GCF_001605985.2 Dendrobium catenatum
AAAATAAACAATGCGGAAATTAAAGTGCGGAAGCAAAAAAACAATAACACAAAAATTTATAGTGGTTCGATCAACTTGACTTACGTCCACTCCTTGGAGGCACCCTCCAAGTATTACACTACAAACGTGACTCTCCTTTAGCTCCTACAGCTAGGCGGAGAAGCCTTTATAAGAACCTCCTTTTTGCCACCCCGACAAGGCAGAGAACCTATCTCCTTTTGCTTCCTCCTTAAGCTGGTAGAGAACCAACAACCAG
>NW_021453725.1:0-291 GCF_001605985.2 Dendrobium catenatum
TGCATTCTTCATGCATTTCCTATTGGCGGAGTTTTGGTTTTACTCTCCATTCTTGCGATTCCCTGGATATATTTTTCTCCAATAATATTTTTGTAGCCACATCTACTGTCCCTTGACAATTTTTTTGTTGCCAATATTTGAGGCTTCCTTCTTTTGTTATTGGGCTTTGACTGTTTTTTTCTCGCTGCTGTCATCTTTTGCAGCTTTCTTCCACTACTATATGGCTCTAAATGATTTTGTGGCTATAAATAAATGGTATGAGGTACGCACAAAACTCAACAATTGGTACTT
>NW_021453726.1:0-274 GCF_001605985.2 Dendrobium catenatum
TACTCGATCCTCTCTTCATAGAGAGAAGGATAAAGGTAAAGAAGAAGCAGAACCAGCTGAGGCCGAGGACGACAAAGAAGATACGGCAGATTAAACTCATCGTCTATTGGAACAGCTTAGTAAAAAAGATGAGCAAATACTCAGAATAGAAAAGAAGCTCCAGGAAATCATGATGATGATTTCGATTAAGCAAGGTAAAAATCCTCCTACTCCACAGGCATAAGTCCAATCATCTCCTGAGGAATCAGTACAATTAAATGTCAAAAGTAAGGCA
>NW_021453727.1:0-1147 GCF_001605985.2 Dendrobium catenatum
TTACTTTCCCCAAAATAAAAACTTTTAATAAGTTACGTACTTTCCCCAAAATAAACTTTAAAAATATGGGAGGTGTTGGTCCAGTTCTAGTTAAGATTATTTTTGCATGTTGTCACAACTGTGCTATAGCAACTAGAGGTGGACATCACAGGGAAAAGGTCTTCACTTCAGATGTAGTTCTAGATGTCCAACCTCCTATGGATTCTATAGAATATGCAGAATGTGAAGCTACATTGAAAGTTTTCTTGCCATTCAGGGAAGCTATGAGGATGCAAGGCATTGAGGAAATGGATCTGGTTATGGTTGATGTATGGTGGATCACGGGGTGGAGCGAGGTTGGGCATGCCACACGGGAACGGTGACGAGAATAGTGTGGGTAGTCAGACCTAGGCTGCTCGTGATCGTGTCTGTGTTGTAAAGGAGTCTGGGTGGGTAGTTCGTGCGGGAGGCATGCTGGAAATCGCACGGGCTATGGGCAGAATGGGCAAAGATAGTCTGAAGCTTAAGCTTGCAATTGGAAATCTCTAAATTGATCTGTTTAAAAAGAAGGCTGAGCAGTGAAATGCAAGCAAGAAGCAGGACTAGGTCACGATCGAGCACATTTTTGCACTGGAGCATGTTCAAGAGGTTTGCATTAATCAGGAAAAATAGGGCATTAGGACAAATGAAAGCAGGATTTCACTGTTCTTGATTAAAGATCAATTTAGATCTTTTTTGATGTGAAGCTTCATATTCAGGTGGAGCTTCAAGGTTATTTGGCTAGTTTCTGTGTTTGAGAGTAGTTGATTAAGAAAGGTAAGATCAAAGAACCTAAGAGACAAGTTTTGCGAGCTCGGAATTGGGTAGGCATAGTGCGAGGTCGCAGTTTGGAGCGTGCACGTGTGTTCAAGGAAGACAAGCGAGTCGGTGCTGGAGCCTGAGCTGGAGCTATGGATTGGAAGACAAGGTGAAGGCTGCTCACGAGCAGGATTAGTCTTGGTTTGGCAGGATTTCTCATGGAGTTAGTGCCAAGGTCCAGTTAAATCGCACTAAGTGCACATATGATTCTTTTGGTTGTAAAACCTAGACCAAGGTGAGGCTTGTTGGGTGTTGGCCTAGTTTTAGTTAAGATTGTTCATGCAAGTTACCACAACTATGTAAATGCAAA
>NW_021453728.1:0-375 GCF_001605985.2 Dendrobium catenatum
TTGTTTTATACGAATAAAACAAGGTTTATTTTAGTATAGGGTTCTCAAATCCTTATAGGAGCAAGCTCCTATAGTTAATTACATCCTAGGAGAGAAGCTCCTAAGAAAACTCTCGATTAAAGCAGTGATTTCATACCCTTCTGATTACAAAGTAAAAGACAAGGAAAGAAAAGTAGGAATTTTCAAGGAGACAGCTCAATGTTGAACATTTATTTGCGATTCAAAAGAGAAAAAGTAGGAGGAGCTAGATTCTGAGAAGCTCAGAAGCAACCTCAGTCTATCCTATGTTGGGCTTTATATTTTTAGATAAATTTTTTTTATGTTTGAGTTGATATTTTTTTAGAAATTTGGGATTTATATTCCCGGAGGGTGAGG
>NW_021453729.1:0-525 GCF_001605985.2 Dendrobium catenatum
GATCTTTGATCCCTGAAAAGTTAGAAATAAAAGGCTTGCAGTCCAAGATAAGTAGTGTTTTCCAATCATCAAAACAAAAGCCATGAACCAAGATTTTGCAACAATCTCCACCTTTTTGATGATGGAAAAACACAAGTAGGAAGAACATAGCAAAACACACTAATTCATTAAAAATTCAAACTTACAAGAACAAACATTAGCACTCTTCCTACTACAAGCTAGCACTCTTCCAACTACAAGCTACTCCCCCTTTTCTCATCACAAAAAGAGGGAACACAGTACACAAGCAACAATAAAAAAACTAGGAAAACACAAAGACAAACAAAAACAACACGAAAGCTAAAAAAATGGTGGATCCTGATCATCTGATGGAGGTGGCGGTGGCGGAGCCTGCTGAAAGAAGCCTGAAAGAGAAGCAAACTGAGAGCCAAACCAGGCCATGTCTTGGTCGTGTTACTGCTGCTGGTGAGTGACAAAGGAATCAAAGTGAGCCACATCCTCATCATGCTGTCGCTTCTGCTGAGT
>NW_021453730.1:0-719 GCF_001605985.2 Dendrobium catenatum
CCAATTTAGGCTTTGATCCTTCCAAATGCGGTTCAGGCACCCAAATCGGGCCCATTTGGGCTCGGATCGGACCGATTTTGGCGTTGTTAGGTTCACCTCTTCTAGACAGTTAGTTTACCTATAAGTTTGCTGAAATTAGGATTCAGATGGTCCCAAAATTGATTTTGAAAATTTCTAACTTAAATATGGCTTGAGATTCATGCAAGATCGACAATTTTTTGTGAATTATCAATATATAACAATCATAGAAGTTGCAATGTATTAGTTAAAGTAAAGAAATAAAATATTGAAGGAAATAAATTCTTTGGTTTGAATAGACCAGAGGCGGCTGCCATAACGAACTACGTCTTTTGGCCAATCAAGCTTACTCAGCGCATCTTTGACCTTCTCTCTCTCTCTCTCTCCCACAATGATACAATATTACACAAGCCAGCTGGATCCTAGTAAGAGAAGGTGATGCAGCATGATTAGACTTAGAGATTTTTTTATCAGGACTTTAAATTTATTATAAACGATTTTTTTTTAATAATTATGGATATATATCATACGACAGGTGGTATCCCTATGACTCACCTCAGCTTTGCTGATGATTTTATTATCTTTTATAATGGTTCTATCAATAACTTCAAGATCTTGGATAACTTAACATTTGAATTCGATCATATATTGTTGTTCTTATCCATGCTATTTTAATCATTACATACAATTTTAATTTTTTT
>NW_021453731.1:0-202 GCF_001605985.2 Dendrobium catenatum
TGAAGAATCTTGCCTTAAATTAGTGATTTGATGAGAAAATCATATAGTAAAAATTAAAAACGATTCTCCAAATGGAAGCACTAATCTCAATCACCACAAAAAAAAAAATCATAATGCATACAAAAAATAAAAAAAATTTAAAAGAAATTTTTCAAAAATGATAGATCATACCTTAAGACCATTTTTTTTTTTTTTTTTTTTT
>NW_021453732.1:0-568 GCF_001605985.2 Dendrobium catenatum
TCCACCACCAACTATTTTTACTATTAGGAGCTTTTTCTTTTGATACTCCAAGCACATCTTTTGCAATATTCTTAACATCACTAGCCACTTTTCTATCTGATGTATGAAAATTTATGTGTTGTTAGTGGATGTGTGCAAAATGTTTTGAATGGTTTGATCACTCTGTGATGATTGATATTTTATAACAAGCATTTAGATCTCTCTAGCTTAGGGTGATCTTAATGTTTATTTCTATTTATGATTTTTTACAGTTGGTCATGCCTATGCAAGGTATCTATAAAAAGTGGGGGTTAAATTAATTAAATTTTAAACTAATCAAATTTCATGCAGGTGCTTCAGCTGCTTAAGCCCGTCTTAAATTAAAAAAAAGCATAGTCAGGATTACAACTCAACTTGAGCAAATATGATTGTGAGATGTGATGTGGTTTTGAGAATTTTCTTGTAAGTAGCTCTTTTTACTAACCCTATGAATGGTGTATAATCTTTTTATTTTCAATTATGTAAATGTATGACTAATGTGAAAGTCTATTAAAATAAAGTGTTCTCTCTTTAAAGGAATAAAGAACCA
>NW_021453733.1:0-212 GCF_001605985.2 Dendrobium catenatum
ATAAATATATATCATATTGTATTAAAAAATAATAACTTAAATATTCCACTTTTATATTAAATATTATTAAGAAATTAAATATTTCGCATATGAGTGGCATGAATGTAATATTAAAGTTTTGAGTATTAGATATGTAAATAGTATGAAATAAAGTGATATGTATGTAAATCCCATAAAAAAATCACCAAATTATTTACAGTGTAGGCCTTTGT
>NW_021453734.1:0-282 GCF_001605985.2 Dendrobium catenatum
TCTTTCCCTCTCTCTATCTTGCTCTCTCGCTTGCACTCACTTGCTCATTCTTGCTTTATCTCTCTCTCTCTCCCTCTCTCTCTCCCTCTCTCTCTCTCTTCCTCTCTCCGTTGCTCTCTCTTGCTCTTTCTTGTTCTTTCTCTAGCTGGCTCTTTCTCTAGCTTGCTCTCTCTCTCTCTCCCTCTCTCCCTCTCTCTCTTGCACTCCTCTGCTCTTACTTGCTCTCTCTTTCTCTCTCTCTCTTACTCACTCTTTCCCTCGCTCTCTCTCTCTCCCTCTCTC
>NW_021453735.1:0-256 GCF_001605985.2 Dendrobium catenatum
CTAGCCAACCTATCGATGAAGCCCAATTGATCATTGAATACCTTTATGGACTTACTAAAATTGGCCATGTCTCACAGAAGAGAAAGAAAAATATTGCCTTAGGACATCTTATGACCTACATTTTGGAGAAAAATATGATCTAGTCCATCCAGTTCCAAATCTACAAGAGCATCTCTACTATAATGATGGATCCTTCAGAGCTATTTTCAATAAAGAAACAAAAGTGATTAGTAGTGATTCTGAGGAGGAAAGGAGA
>NW_021453736.1:0-227 GCF_001605985.2 Dendrobium catenatum
GCTACTTTTATCTCTACTCTATTACATATGATATCTCCTCTGGCTGTATAGCTTTTCTAATTTTAATCCAAATAGTTGTATTGCTTTCACGATTTCCCCCCATTCCTCCTGGCATTTATTTCGCATTACTTTTGCATTATTTCTTTCCTACTAAATGTAGTATATGGAGCAGATGACGGCTATATATAACAGGTGTTGCAGTCCCAGAGCTTGACATTGTATTTTGA
>NW_021453737.1:0-384 GCF_001605985.2 Dendrobium catenatum
AATACCATTCTGTGAAGACCAATACCTAGCAATATCGAGCAATACCCCGTTTTTGCTAGGTATTGCTCGGTATTGCTAGGTATTGGCCTTGATAGAGTGGTATTTCTCGTTATTGTCAAGCAATACCTATAAACACCGAGCAATATCTAGCAATACGCGGACATAGCAATCCCGGGTTCTGGTCTGGGTTGGGTAATCGGGCCGCGAGGTAAAGAGTAAGAGCACGTGGCGATATGTTATTGGCCTCCGGATGTAGAGCTACGTCCAGTGTCAGAACCTAATAATTATTCCTTCTGATGACCCAATTAGTTAAGTAGAGGTATTAGATTTGACTTATATTAAGAAAGGTAAAGATAGACCTAAAAAGACTTGATTAGAAAATAT
>NW_021453738.1:0-878 GCF_001605985.2 Dendrobium catenatum
CTTACTAGTTTTTAAAATTTGTCAAGATGTCGATCCTAATGTCGATCCTAAGAGTTTCCTGCTTTGCTATTATTCCTGGAAAATTTAGGTACTGTGTCAGCTTAATGGGTATATAATTAACAAATGTTATTTTCCAAAGGACAGAAAATTGCTCGAAACCAAAAGAGTTAAATGAATACACTTTTGAATGATCAGAAGGTCAGTAAAATTAGCTAATAAAAGATTAAGCATTGAATCTAATCAGAAGATTACTTCTGCTATTCAGAAGTTTTATAAAGTAAACACTTTTAACAGGATAAATAAGAGAGATGTATATTTGTTAATTAAGAGAGGATATCTAGCTAGAACACAATTAAGAAAGGACCGAAATATTAAAAAAGCTATATGTGGATACATTCACAATCGCAAATCAGCTGCAGGTATCAAAATTGTCCAGTAGAGTTAGCAAAATCACGCCGTCGACGCTTCTCCTGACAGATCCCCATCGACGCTTCGGAGGCCAGTTTGTAGACGAAGAAAATGACCCGGGATAAGAGGAAGACAGCGGCGTGGAAGAGGCTTCCGGCCCATTTATTCTTCTTTCTTCTTCATCTTCTTCTTTTATTATTTTTCTTCCTCCTCCTTTCCTTCCTCATCTTCCTCTCCATTTCTTCTTTCTCCTCTTTATTATTTTCTTTTTCACCTTTTCCCCCTTGCTTCTTCTCTATTTTTAAAGTGGACTCATACTTAAAAATGAACTGCTCTCTTTATTGGTTGATTGGGCTATTATGGCTTTGATTTGTTTAATAGTGCTTATGTTGTTATGGATTTATGCGTCATCAAGGTGTTACTGTTAATTTTTTCCAACGGCTTTTCCTGAAAGGGTTATTTTGTATCTT
>NW_021453739.1:0-247 GCF_001605985.2 Dendrobium catenatum
TGATGGACGAGGTATCTTCTTCGGGCGTTAATTTTATGGAAATTGATTAGTTAATTAGTAATTCCTTTATAAGTGAAATGGAAGTAGAGTACTATGGCACACAACAAGAGATAAGTTCATATGAGGATTTTATGGCCATTGATCAAGGGTCGACATATTCATCTTCTATGAGTGGAGTAGAAGGCAAAGATTTTTCCATGCAAATGGATCGGACAGCGCAGCCGTTACTAGTCTATTGATTTAGAAT
>NW_021453740.1:0-262 GCF_001605985.2 Dendrobium catenatum
CACGATGATAGACATATCATCCTAGCCGATTAGTTTAAATATGAGGAAAATCATCCTGAATATCACCCTGAAATGAAGCTGGCCAATATCTAATCGGCCTGGACGATCTTGCGATCGGCCCGGAAAAATCACCATTAATTGTTTTCCAAAATTGCCAGAGAAGTTTTAGAAAAAATATGCTGGATCATCCTGGCTGATATTTTATAGTCCAGGCCGATCCACCAGGCCGATATCCAAAAATAAGAATTTTCTAAGCAGATCT
>NW_021453741.1:0-252 GCF_001605985.2 Dendrobium catenatum
ATAACAATGACATATCACATAGGAACTCATAAGTCATTAGCACTATCATACCATGTTTAAAAATGCACAATTAGGTATTAAGGCATTTTTTGTTTGTAAGGCAAGGTGTAAGCCTCAAGGCACGCCTCATAATAAAAAAATTGTGTTAAGTGCAAATAAATGTTAAAAATAAATTTTTATATAATACTCAAATAATATGTTAAAAAATGGCGACAGGTTAGAGGTTAAGGAAGTTGAGAGGAAGTTGCTGCG
>NW_021453742.1:0-225 GCF_001605985.2 Dendrobium catenatum
TCGTTATCAAAAGGGGTAAGTAAATATAGGGGCTTGCACCTATAGAAAACCAGAACTCAGATTATAAAGCCCTCACAAAATGAGGGCGAAATTTCTGGGTAGTATCTTGTCTACAAACCTAATCTGCTTTCAAAAAATTTACCCGGAACTTAAATCTGTTAAAACTCTCCTCGCCCACATAAACAAAACACAGAAAGAAAAAGAGGCGGCGCGGAGAGGCCGGGG
>NW_021453743.1:0-3757 GCF_001605985.2 Dendrobium catenatum
GTCTTTCTAAATTTTATTATATAATAATATTGTTTTCTTGGTATTATATTAGCTTTGATATATCATTAGAAAGTTCATAAATTTTGACCTTTTTTTTTAAATTTAAAACATCTGATTATTGTGCTTAAAGCTTCAAAAATAAATCATGAGATCATTCAAAATTTTATTTTAAAACATTCAATTTTTTGCTATGATTCCGATCAAATTACAGTTATGATGAAATACAAATAGTATATTTTGATTTGATTTAGAAGCTAAGTATTATATAAATAAATATAAAAATTAGATTTTGGATATTATAAACACATAATAATTTTAATTTGGTGGCACGCGGCACGCATGTAAATCTCGCTAAAAGTCAATAAACCTTTTAAAAGTGGAAGGAGAGCAGATACCGGAAAAGAAGAGCAGATCTCAGCCATGGCGATTCCGACGAACCAGGTGAAGAAGGAGACGACAACCCATCCCCAGACTAAGCTAGCTGGGCCTGCATATAGTAAGCTCGGCCCGTAGAGAGGTATTCCGGCGAACATAGTCACCGTCGAGAACGTTATTGCAAGGCTCTTGAACAGAGTCTGTAAGAGGACGACGGAGATTAGTCAAGTAACAGTAATAAATCAAAAGAAAGAACAAACAAATTAATTTTCTTAAAAATAATTCAGAAACATCTTTGAACAGAGTCTGATCAAGAATTACTATACCATCTCTCTTCTGAGCTCCTGCTTGTAGCCGAGCTCGTTGAGCCGCTTCTCCCCTGAATCCATTTTCTCTGCAGTTGAAGCAGCTCTCTCTCTCTCTCTCTCTCTCTCCCCTTCAGTTTTAAGTTCAAAGAGGCGAGTGCATAAGTGTTGAATAAATATTATTTTAGGGGATTTAAAATTAATATTGAAAAAAGTGGAAATTTGTGCATTTCATACCTAAACTTAATTATATACTTACATAATGTTTAAAGATTTTAAATCCATAGCCCATCACAACTTCACACACATTAGCACGATAAATTATTCTGTGCGGACACCGAACGATCCGGAGACCAACCAGAACGCATCACATCATCTAGCATCAAGCAAAAAAATGATGTGGCACGTTCTGATTGGTCTTCGGTCGGACATCATTCGGTGTCTGCACATAATAATTTTTTCATTTGCACACAATCAAGTGTCATCACCATCTTTGCATACCTTAAATTCAATCTCCTCATCTCCACTCCGTCGATCTCGTCGCAGCCTATGCATTTTATCGATCTTGACGTAATGCCAACATGTTGTAACCCTATTTGTTTAATTCCTAACACCCTCTTCCATGAAGCATAAGGATGTCATGATAAAACTCACTAGGGTAATATATAGATGAGAATGAAGAGATTATTACATGTTGAGTTTGGATGTAAGAAGCGTCTGGATTTTGTTATCGTACACATCAAATACACAGTTTTATAAAAATCTATGTATTTACTGTGTACCATAACAAATCCGAACGATCTAAACTCCACGTGTAATAATCTCTCCTAAAAGAGAATGACACGGAAAAAGGAAATCTCAAAAGGGGGAAAAGGACAACATTGGAAAAAGTTAAGTTGCGACAATGCTTATTATGGCAAGGCTAGTAGAAGTTAAGAAAGATGTGTTAGATTATATAAATAATAATAATTATTATGTATTAAATATATAAATGAGAAATTTTTTTAGTACTATTAATTAAAATTTTCAATTTACTTAAAAAAATTTGTTCAAGGTGGATTTTCACTCTATTAGCTTTATTTTAATATTAATTTATTATTAATTATTCATATATTACTAAATTCAGAAAATTTGAGATCCTTAATTCCTACTTAATTTTTTAAATCAAAATATCATAATATAAAATCTTTTTTCTTTTTTTTTTTTGAAAAAGAGAACAAATCATATTAACATAATTTAATAATCAATCAAAATTTCTATAAAAATATAAAACAATATTTTGAATTATTTTACCACAATATTAAACATTTAGCTATTTTCAAAATATTTTTAATTACAAGTTTAGAGTACATTACCATTGATGAATGGAGTTTCATTAATTTTTTTTATGATAAAAACAGAAGAAGTCACTTTTAACAAATGTTAAATCATTTAAAAGTCCATCTTTAATAATTTTCATCGTCGTGATTGCGGAGGTTCGTAAGCTTTGGCTACCGAGAACTTCAAATTAAAGACCTATTAATTGATAATTGATAGTCAATCTCTCAATTAATAGATCAAAATGAGGTGCATGAAAAATAGTCTATATATGATGGTCACAACAGACATAAATATTCTATTCGGTCACCGAATAGTTCAGAAAAAAATTAGAACGCGTCATGGCAACCTGATAGTTACTGAGGCACCGAGCGGTACACAACAAAAAATGGCATAGTACATTCTCATTCCCTTCTGAACGCCGTTTGATGACCGCACAGAATAATTTCTCCGCAACAACACACTTTACCTTACTCAAAATAGATCATTAACCATAGCTTCCTACCCTTGAAACTGTATGCTCTGTAATAAACTAACATTTGTAGCATTTCAAAAGCTATGTACTTTTTTTTGTCGCATTACATAATTTTCTTTTCGTCATTTCTTCTTAAGAAAATTGATGTTCTATTATTTAGTTATTTTCCATGTTATCAGTATCAACTGGCATCTGGCAACAATTTATAGCGAAGAAAGTTTCAGTACTATATCAGTAAATATCCAAAGTGGAAGCCGGTTCTAATCAATCTATGTGATTTTTTTTTTTTAATTACAAGATGGCACACTACTTGAATAAAATCCTAATCAATTAGTGATAAGGATAGCCACAAATATTTTGCAATGTGTTAATGTGAGTGCCAATGTAGAAGATGTTGTTGTCACTGTTATCGTCTTCATCATCATCGCCATCGCAGTCTTACGCGGTCATTATTATCAACAATATCATCATCATTGTCAATAATACAGACACCACATTGCCTATAAGTTTAATGTATACCATCGGCACCAATATTGATGCATGTTGACTTTGTTGTATATAAACAATTTCTTTGTTTGAACATTTTCTAAGGCTTCGTTTGGGACGGCTTTATTACTGTTTTTTAAAACCGTTTTTTAATAGAAAAAATAAAATTTTCTACTAGAAAGTTACTTTAAAAAATAATAAGAAAATAATCTCAAACGAAGTCTAAATATGAACATTTTCTAAAGAAATCTTTAGCCAAGACAAAATTTTCTTTCAAATAAATTTCCTCGGTTTTCTGCAGCAGCCCAAAAAGCGGCTATGGCTGACCGGCTGACAGAAAAATCCAAATTTTGTGCCGCGCTAAAACTTTTCAACATAATATTAATATTTACTTTTAGCGCTTTAACTGAAGGCCACTCAAATAATTTAAGAATTTGAAATTTTAGAATAATCAAGTTTCAAAATAATAACTGTAGAAGAGGAAACTTGATGGATGTTCTGTTAATTGAGAAGGCTGAAATATTTTATTAACTCATAACTTAACTATTGATATATTATGAAACCTTAGTTAATCAAATATTTACCCATTTTTTATTTTATTTAATAAATTTTGTATTATTAAAAATTAATTATTTAATACTTTCTTATTTAGTTTATTTATTTGGCCAAACTAAACCATCCAGCATTAATTTTTAGATAATTTTATTATTGCTTATTAAAACAACTTTTTATTATAAAAATTAAATTTTGTACTAAAAATTTACTTTAATAAACAATAAAAAAATCTTCCTAAATAAAA
>NW_021453744.1:0-335 GCF_001605985.2 Dendrobium catenatum
GGAACCTAATTTGAGCATATGGCATTGAAACTAATAAATTAAAAAAAAAAATAGATTTAATTCAAATTATCCAAAATAACATGGCTGCTGAAATTAACTAACTGCACGTTTATAATTATCATGGTAATTAAACAAAAGGAAAAAAATTAACTCAGCATATCAACATATCTTGATCAAATTTTCTATCATAATAGCTTTAAAATCATCTGATTTATAATTTATTGTAATATACATTTTAATTAATGTATCTTTTATTACACTCATTTTAAATTAAATTTAAAAAAAATATATATGGTTAAATTTTGATTAAAATATTAATCTAATAACAAATTTTC
>NW_021453745.1:0-427 GCF_001605985.2 Dendrobium catenatum
TGAGACAATTGAAGTCTCCTCCTATTACCATTGGATGTTCTACCACAGAGTACATTTCCAATACTTCCCATAGCTCCCTTGTTTTGATCAAGTCTTTGCTTCCATATACAGAAGCAACTCTCCATTTTTCCTTGCCATTGATGCTTAAGTCACCAATGATGCATTGAGAAGTAGAACCAATCAATGAGAAATCTGCAAAACCAGAATTCCATATTACAATTATCCCTCCAGAGAGACCAACAGAGGGTACCATAACATGCTTCCAATCTTCACCCATCAACTTTTTAACTTCATCATCATTGAAAGAAGAGATTCTAGTTTCCAATAAAGCTAAAAAAACTGCATTATACATTTTTACAAACTCCCTAATGTATAGAGAAGCCCCTTTTGTTCTGGCTCCTCTACTGTTCCAGAAGGCTAATGAGTT
>NW_021453746.1:0-300 GCF_001605985.2 Dendrobium catenatum
AATAGAACCCACCAATATAGATCAAGCCTTAGTTGATGAATTTTTTATCCTAACAATGCAACAAGAGCTAAACCAATTTATTAAAAATGATGTATGGGAATTGGTCAAGAGACCTAAGGGCCATAGTATGTTTGGAACAAAATGGATTTAAAAAATAAGATGAATGACTCTAGAATAGTAGTAAGGAATAAGAAAAGATTAGTAGCTAAGGGGTATAACTAGATTAAATGAATAGACTTTGAGGAAACCTTTGCTCCTATAGAAAGACTAGAAGACATTAGGGTGCTATTAACCTTTACT
>NW_021453747.1:0-298 GCF_001605985.2 Dendrobium catenatum
CAATAGATGTAGATAAGACATCCAAGCATAAGACTCCACAACCACCTGCAGATAAGATGCCAGCACGACAGCCAAAAAAGCCCACAATTAGCAATGAATTGCTGCCAATCACAGGAACCAAAGAGATATCAACCTCAGCAATCCCAAAAGAACCTAATAAACTAGCCAACTAGCAAGAAGGACAAAACCCCAACAAACCAATGCCTCCAACAAAACCACAATAACCAACATGGCAGAAACCCCACAGTCACAAAGGAAGCCACCGGATAAAACACACCCAGATGCCTAGGACACAAAC